>NW_027185276.1:145688-174678 GCF_022577435.1 Embiotoca jacksoni | reverse complement strand
ACAGAGAGAAACACAGACACACACACACAGAGAAACACACAGACACACACACACACACACAGAAACACACACACACACACACACAGAGAAACACACAGAAACACACACACACACACACACAGACACACACACACAGATACACACAGAAACACACACACACACACACACAGACACACACAGAAACACACACACAGAGAAACACACAGATACACACAGAAACACACACACACACACACACACACACAGAGAGAGAAACACACAGACACACACACAGAGAGACACACACACACACACACACACACACACACACACACACACACACACACACACAGAGAGAGAAACACACAGACACACACACAGAGAGACAGACACACACACACACACACACACACACACACAGAGAGAGAAACACACAGACACACACACACACAGAGAGAAACACAGAGAAACACACACACACACACAGAAACACACACACACACACACAGAGAAACACAGACACACACACAGAGAAACACACAGACACACACAGAAACACACACACACACACACAGAGAAACACACAGACACACACACACAGAGAGACACACACACACACACACACACACACACACACACACACACACACAGAGAGAGAAACACACAGACACACACACACACAGAGAGAAACACAGAGAAACACACAGACACACACACACACACAGAAACACACACACACACACACACACACAGAAACACACACACACACACAGAGAGAAACACACAGACACACACACACACAGAGAAACACAGACACACACACACAGAGAAACACACAGACACACACACACACAGAAACACACAGATACACACAGAAACACACACACACACACACACACACACAGACACACACAGAAACACACACACAGAGAAACACACAGATACACACAGACACAAACACATACACACACACACACACACAGAGAAACACACACACACACACACACACAGAAACACACACACACACACACACACACACACACACACACACACAGAGAAACACACGGACACACAGAAACACACACACACAAGCAGAGAGAAACACACACACACACACACACACAGAAACACACACACACACACACACACAAACACACACACACACAGAGAAACACACACACACACACACAGAGAAACACACACACACACACACACACACACACACACACACAGAGAAACACACCACACACACCATCACTCTAAGACCTGCAGCTCCTGCTCTGAGACTATGTCTCCTCCTCTCTGCTCGTTCAGAGGAGACGGAGACCGGCTGTCTGTCCTCAGAGATGTTTCAATGGAACTGTCCCACGTGGACGTCCCCGTAAAACCCCAAAACCAACACGCCTGTTGGTGTGAGACAGAAGAGGAGCTCTCTGTTTGTTTTAGGTGTGTGTGTCCGTGTTTGTCTTTCTGTCTGTGTGTGTGTGTTTCTCTGTGTGTGTGTGTGTTTCTCTCTCTCTCTCTGTGTGTGTGTGTGTGTGTGTGTGTGTGTGTGTGTGTGTGTGTGTAGGATGTCCTCTCGTCCTTCAGGATGTTTGTTTAGTTTATTAAAGTGAAACATGATCTGCAGCAGCGATGAAGACGAATGAATCTGAATATTATTCTATGAAGGTCAAATATGAGAAAAGCGACGAACTGTTTTCAGAATAAAGAATAAAGTTGTAACACTTTATTTTATTTATAAAGTTAGTGAAAAATTTCACTTTTCTGAGAATACAATCAAAATATTCCAAGAGAAAATATTAATATTTTGTTATTAAAGTTATTATATTACTAAGTGTGTACTACTATTATTGTAAAGTTTTAATACTTAAACGTACTTCATAAAATAAAAAAATTGACAAAGAATTCTAAACTATCATCAGAAAAATTCATTCATATTTTGTCAATAAAGCCAAAGTATCATAAAACTAAAATCATTCCAACTTTTATAAAAAGTAGAAAAATATATTTTATTTATTTACTATTTTTAAAATTTGTTTTGTGAATAAAATAAAGATATTAAATGCCAGTGTTCAATGTTCACATTGAGGTACATTCAGGCTCTTTGTTTCTGTGTTTGTTTGTTTGTTTGTTTATTTATTGTTGTTTGATAATTTAAATGTTTTTGTTTTTTAACAGGCCATCATCATCGTGGTGACAGTCGCCTTCGTCCAGGTATGTCCTCTTCGTCCTGTTGTCTGTCTCTGTCTTCAGTCTCTATCTTAGACATGTTGACATCTGTCTGTGCAGATGAATCCCTGACCTCTGTCCCCTGTACTCTGACCCCTGACCTCTGTACTCTGACCCCTGACCTCTGTACTCTGTCCTCTGACCCCAGTCCTCTGACCACTGTCCTCTGTCCCCTGACCTCTGTACTCTGACCCCAGTCCTCTGACCCCTGACCTCTGACCCCTGACCTCTGTACTCTGACCCCTGACCTCTGTCGCTTGTACCCTGACCTCTGTACTCTGACCCCTGACCTCTGTACTCTGACCCCTGTTGTCTGTCCCCTGTACTCCGACCCCTAACCTCTGTCCCTTGTACTCTGACCCCTATCCTCTGTCCCCTGTACTCTGACCTCTGTCCCTTGTACTCTGACCCTTGTCCCCTGTACTCTGACCCTTGTCCCCTGTACTCTGACCCCTGTACTCTGACCTCTGTACTCTGACCCCTGACGTCTGTCCCCTGTACTCTGTCCCCTGACCTCTGTACTGTGACCCCTGACCTCTGTCCCCTGTCCTCTTGACCCCTGTCCTCTGTCCCCTGTACTCTGACCCCTGTACTCTGACCCCTGTCCTCTGTCCCCTGTACTCCGACCCCTGACGTCTGTCCCCTGTACTCTGTCCCCTGACCTCTGTACTCTGACCCCTGACCTCTGTCCCCTGTCCTCTTGACCCCTGTTCTCTGTCCCCTGTACTCTGACCCCTGTCCTCTGACCCCTGACCTCTGTCCCCTGTACTCTTAACCCCTGTCCTCTGTCCCCTGTACTCTGACCTCTGTCTCCTGACTTCTGTCCCCTGTACTCTGACCCCTGTCCCCTGTACTCTGACTCCTGTCCTCTGACCTCTGACCTCTGTCCCCTGACCTCTGTCCCCTGTCCCCTGACCTCTGTCCCCTGTACTCTGACCCCTGTCCTCTGTCCTCTGTCCCCTGTACTCTGACCCCTGTCCCTTGTCCCCTGTACTCCGACCCCTGACCTCTATCCCCTGACCTCTGTCCCCTGTCCTCTGTCCCCTGTACTCTGACCTCTGTCCCCTGTACTCTGACCCCTGACCTCTGACCTCTGTCCTCTGTCTGCAGGAGTACCGCTCTGAGAAGTCTCTGGAGGAGCTTGGGAAGCTGGTTCCTCCAGAATGTCACTGGTGAGACAATCATCCATCCTCCTCTTCCTCCTCTTCATCATCCTTCACTCTCCACAAACATTTAAAACCATCTGAACTCTTTTACTTCTCACCAGTTCCAGTGTTATAGTGTGTGTTTCTGACGGTGTGTGTTGTTTGTGACTGTGTGTGTTGTTTGTGACTGCGTGTGTTGTTTGTGACTGCGTGTGTTGTGTGACTGCGTGTGTTGTGTGACGGTGTGTGTTGTTTGTGACTGTGTGTGTTGTTTGTGACGGTGTGTGTTGTGTGACGGCGTGTGTTGTTTGTGACGGCGTGTGTTGTTTGTGACTGCGTGTGTTGTTTGTGACTGCGTGTGTTGTGTGACTGCGTGTTGTGTGACGGTGTGTGTTGTTTGTGACTGCGTGTGTTGTGTGACTGCGTGTTGTGTGACGGTGTGTGTTGTTTGTGACTGCGTGTGTTGTTTGTGACTGCGTGTGTTGTTTGTGACTGCGTGTGTTGTTTGTGACTGCGTGTGTTGTTTGTGACTGCGTGTGTTGTTTGTGACTGCGTGTGTTGTTTGTGACTGCGTGTGTTGTGTGACGGTGTGTGTTGTTTGTGACTGCGTGTGTTGTTTGTGACTGCGTGTGTTGTGTGACTGCGTGTTGTGTGACGGTGTGTGTTGTTTGTGACTGCGTGTGTTGTTTGTGACTGCGTGTGTTGTTTGTGACTGCGTGTGTTGTGTGACGGTGTGTGTTGTTTGTGACTGCGTGTGTTGTTTGTGACTGCGTGTGTTGTGTGACTGCGTGTTGTGTGACGGTGTGTGTTGTTTGTGACTGTGTGTGTTGTTTGTGACGGTGTGTGTTGTTTGTGACTGCGTGTGTTGTGTGACGGTGTGTGTTGTTTGTGACTGTGTGTGTTGTTTGTGACTGCGTGTGTTGTTTGTGACTGCGTGTGTTGTTTGTGACTGCGTGTGTTGTTTGTGACTGTGTGTGTTGTTTGTGACTGCGTGTGTTGTGTGACGGTGTGTGTTGTTTGTGACTGTGTGTGTTGTTTGTGACTGCGTGTGTTGTTTGTGACTGCGTGTGTTGTGTGACTGCGTGTTGTGTGACGGTGTGTGTTGTTTGTGACTGTGTGTGTTGTTTGTGACGGTGTGTGTTGTTTGTGACTGCGTGTGTTGTGTGACGGTGTGTGTTGTTTGTGACTGCGTGTGTTGTTTGTGACTGCGTGTGTTGTTTGTGACTGCGTGTGTTGTGTGACTGCGTGTTGTGTGACGGTGTGTGTTGTTTGTGACTGTGTGTGTTGTTTGTGACTGCGTGTGTTGTTTGTGACTGCGTGTGTTGTTTGTGACGGTGTGTGTTGTTTGTGACTGCGTGTGTTGTTTGTGACTGCGTGTGTTGTGTGACGGTGTGTGTTGTTTGTGACTGTGTGTGTTGTTTGTGACTGTGTGTGTTGTTTGTGACTGCGTGTGTTGTTTGTGACTGCGTGTGTTGTTTGTGACTGCGTGTGTTGTGTGACGGTGTGTGTTGTTTGTGACTGCGTGTGTTGTTTGTGACTGCGTGTGTTGTTTGTGACTGCGTGTGTTGTGTGACTGCGTGTTGTGTGACGGTGTGTGTTGTTTGTGACTGTGTGTGTTGTTTGTGACTGCGTGTGTTGTTTGTGACTGCGTGTGTTGTTTGTGACGGTGTGTGTTGTTTGTGACTGCGTGTGTTGTTTGTGACTGCGTGTGTTGTGTGACGGTGTGTGTTGTTTGTGACTGTGTGTGTTGTTTGTGACGGCGTGTGTTGTTTGTGACGGCGTGTGTTGTGTGACGGCGTGTGTTGTTTGTGACTGCGTGTGTTGTGTGACGGTGTGTGTTGTTTGTGACTGCGTGTGTTGTTTGTGACGGTGTGTGTTGTTTGTGACGGCGTGTGTTGTGTGACGGCGTGTGTTGTTTGTGACTGCGTGTGTTGTGTGACTGCGTGTGTTGTGTGACGGCGTGTGTTGTGTGACGGTGTGTGTTGTTTGTGACTGCGTGTGTTGTGTGACGGTGTGTGTTGTTTGTGACGGTGTGTGTTGTTTGTGACTGCGTGTGTTGTTTGTGACTGCGTGTGTTGTTTGTGACTGCGTGTGTTGTTTGTGACTGCGTGTGTTGTTTGTGACTGTGTGTGTTGTTTGTGACTGCGTGTGTTGTGTGACTGCGTGTGTTGTGTGACGGCGTGTGTTGTTTGACGGTGTGTGTTGTTTGTGACGGTGTGTGTTGTTTGTGACGGTGTGTGTTGTGTGACTGCGTGTGTTGTGTGACGGCGTGTGTTGTGTGACGGTGTGTGTTGTTTGTGACTGCGTGTGTTGTGTGACGGTGTGTGTTGTTTGTGACGGTGTGTGTTGTTTGTGACGGTGTGTGTTGTTTGTGACGGTGTGTGTTGTTTGTGACTGCGTGTGTTGTTTGTGACTGCGTGTGTTGTTTGTGACTGCGTGTGTTGTTTGTGACTGTGTGTGTTGTTTGTGACTGCGTGTGTTGTGTGACTGCGTGTGTTGTGTGACGGCGTGTGTTGTTTGACGGTGTGTGTTGTTTGTGACGGTGTGTGTTGTTTGTGACGGCGTGTGTTGTTTGTGACGGCGTGTGTTGTTTGTGACGGCGTGTGTTGTTTGTGACTGCGTGTGTTGTTTGTGACTGCGTGTGTTGTTTGTGACTGCGTGTGTTGTTTGTGACTGCGTGTGTTGTTTGTGACTGCGTGTGTTGTTTGTGACTGCGTGTGTTGTGTGACTGCGTGTGTTGTGTGACGGCGTGTGTTGTGTGACTGCGTGTGTTGTGTGACGGTGTGTGTTGTTTGTGACGGTGTGTGTTGTTTGTGACGGTGTGTGTTGTTTGTGACGGCGTGTGTTGTTTGTGACTGCGTGTGTTGTTTGTGACTGCGTGTGTTGTTTGTGACTGTGTGTGTTGTTTGTGACTGCGTGTGTTGTGTGACTGCGTGTGTTGTGTGACGGCGTGTGTTGTGTGACGGCGTGTGTTGTGTGACGGTGTGTGTTGTTTGTGACGGTGTGTGTTGTTTGTGACGGCGTGTGTTGTTTGTGACTGCGTGTGTTGTTTGTGACGGTGTGTGTTGTTTGTGACTGCGTGTGTTGTTTGTGACGGCGTGTGTTGTTTGTGACGGCGTGTGTTGTGTGACGGTGTGTGTTGTTTGTGACTGCGTGTGTTGTTTGTGACTGCGTGTGTTGTTTGTGACGGTGTGTGTTGTTTGTGACTGCGTGTGTTGTTTGTGACTGCGTGTGTTGTTTGTGACTGCGTGTGTTGTGTGACGGTGTGTGTTGTTTGTGACTGCGTGTGTTGTTTGTGACTGCGTGTGTTGTTTGTGACTGCGTGTGTTGTGTGACGGTGTGTGTTGTTTGTGACTGCGTGTGTTGTTTGTGACTGTGTGTGTTGTTTGTGACTGCGTGTGTTGTGTGACTGCGTGTGTTGTGTGACTGCGTGTGTTGTGTGACTGCGTGTGTTGTGTGACGGTGTGTGTTGTTTGTGACGGTGTGTGTTGTTTGTGACGGTGTGTGTTGTTTGTGACGGCGTGTGTTGTTTGTGACTGCGTGTGTTGTTTGTGACTGCGTGTGTTGTTTGTGACTGCGTGTGTTGTTTGTGACTGTGTGTGTTGTTTGTGACTGCGTGTGTTGTGTGACTGCGTGTGTTGTGTGACGGCGTGTGTTGTGTGACGGCGTGTGTTGTGTGACGGTGTGTGTTGTTTGTGACGGTGTGTGTTGTTTGTGACGGTGTGTGTTGTTTGTGACTGCGTGTGTTGTTTGTGACTGCGTGTGTTGTTTGTGACGGCGTGTGTTGTTTGTGACTGCGTGTGTTGTTTGTGACGGCGTGTGTTGTTTGTGACGGCGTGTGTTGTGTGACGGTGTGTGTTGTTTGTGACTGCGTGTGTTGTTTGTGACTGCGTGTGTTGTTTGTGACGGTGTGTGTTGTTTGTGACTGCGTGTGTTGTTTGTGACTGCGTGTGTTGTTTGTGACTGCGTGTGTTGTGTGACGGTGTGTGTTGTTTGTGACTGCGTGTGTTGTTTGTGACTGCGTGTGTTGTTTGTGACTGCGTGTGTTGTGTGACGGTGTGTGTTGTTTGTGACTGCGTGTGTTGTTTGTGACTGCGTGTGTTGTTTGTGACGGCGTGTGTTGTGTGACGGTGTGTGTTGTTTGTGACTGCGTGTGTTGTTTGTGACTGCGTGTGTTGTGTGACGGTGTGTGTTGTTTGTGACGGTGTGTGTTGTTTGTGACGGTGTGTGTTGTTTGTGACTGCGTGTGTTGTTTGTGACTGCGTGTGTTGTTTGTGACTGCGTGTGTTGTTTGTGACTGTGTGTGTTGTTTGTTGTGGGTGTGTTGTGTTGTTTGTTGGTTTGTGTGTGTTGTTTGTTGTGTTGTGTGTTGTGGTTTTGGTTGTTGTTGTGTGTGTGTGGGTTTGTTTGTTGTGTTTGTGTTGTGTGTTTGTTGTTGTGGTTGTGTTGTGTTGTTGTTGTGTGTTGTGTGACTGCGTGTGTTGTGTGACGGCGTGTGTTGTGTGACGGCGTGTGTTGTGTGACGGTGTGTGTTGTTTGTGACGGTGTGTGTTGTTTGTGACGGTGTGTGTTGTTTGTGACTGCGTGTGTTGTTTGTGACTGCGTGTGTTGTTTGTGACGGTGTGTGTTGTTTGTGACTGCGTGTGTTGTTTGTGACGGCGTGTGTTGTTTGTGACGGCGTGTGTTGTGTGACGGTGTGTGTTGTTTGTGACTGCGTGTGTTGTTTGTGACTGCGTGTGTTGTGTGACGGCGTGTGTTGTGTGACGGCGTGTGTTGTGTGACGGTGTGTGTTGTTTGTGACGGTGTGTGTTGTTTGTGACGGTGTGTGTTGTTTGTGACTGCGTGTGTTGTTTGTGACTGCGTGTGTTGTTTGTGACGGTGTGTGTTGTTTGTGACTGCGTGTGTTGTTTGTGACGGTGTGTGTTGTTTGTGACGGCGTGTGTTGTGTGACGGTGTGTGTTGTTTGTGACTGCGTGTGTTGTTTGTGACTGCGTGTGTTGTTTGTGACGGTGTGTGTTGTTTGTGACTGCGTGTGTTGTTTGTGACTGCGTGTGTTGTTTGTGACTGCGTGTGTTGTTTGTGACTGCGTGTGTTGTTTGTGACTGCGTGTGTTGTGTGACGGTGTGTGTTGTTTGTGACTGCGTGTGTTGTTTGTGACTGCGTGTGTTGTTTGTGACTGCGTGTGTTGTGTGACGGTGTGTGTTGTTTGTGACTGCGTGTGTTGTTTGTGACTGTGTGTGTTGTTTGTGACTGCGTGTGTTGTGTGACTGCGTGTGTTGTGTGACTGCGTGTGTTGTGTGACTGCGTGTGTTGTGTGACGGTGTGTGTTGTTTGTGACGGCGTGTGTTGTTTGTGACGGTGTGTGTTGTTTGTGACGGCGTGTGTTGTTTGTGACTGCGTGTGTTGTTTGTGACTGCGTGTGTTGTTTGTGACTGCGTGTGTTGTTTGTGACTGTGTGTGTTGTGTGACGGCGTGTGTTGTGTGACTGCGTGTGTTGTGTGACGGCGTGTGTTGTGTGACGGTGTGTGTTGTTTGTGACGGTGTGTGTTGTTTGTGACTGCGTGTGTTGTTTGTGACGGTGTGTGTTGTTTGTGACTGCGTGTGTTGTTTGTGACTGCGTGTGTTGTTTGTGACGGTGTGTGTTGTTTGTGACTGCGTGTGTTGTGTGACGGTGTGTGTTGTTTGTGACGGTGTGTGTTGTTTGTGACTGCGTGTGTTGTGTGACTGCGTGTGTTGTTTGTGACGGTGTGTGTTGTTTGTGACTGCGTGTGTTGTGTGACTGCGTGTGTTGTTTGTGACTGCGTGTGTTGTGTGACTGCGTGTGTTGTTTGTGACGGTGTGTGTTGTTTGTGACGGTGTGTGTTGTTTGTGACGGTGTGTGTTGTTTGTGACGGTGTGTGTTGTTTGTGACGGTGTGTGTTGTTTGTGACTGCGTGTGTTGTTTGTGACTGCGTGTGTTGTTTGTGACGGTGTGTGTTGTTTGTGACGGTGTGTGTTGTTTGTGACTGCGTGTGTTGTTTGTGACTGCGTGTGTTGTTTGTGACTGCGTGTGTTGTTTGTGACGGTGTGTGTTGTTTGTGACTGCGTGTGTTGTGTGACTGCGTGTGTTGTTTGTGACGGTGTGTGTTGTTTGTGACGGTGTGTGTTGTTTGTGACGGTGTGTGTTGTTTGTGACTGCGTGTGTTGTTTGTGACTGCGTGTGTTGTTTGTGACTGCGTGTGTTGTGTGACTGCGTGTGTTGTTTGTGACGGTGTGTGTTGTTTGTGACTGCGTGTGTTGTGTGACTGCGTGTGTTGTTTGTGACGGTGTGTGTTGTTTGTGACGGTGTGTGTTGTTTGTGACTGCGTGTGTTGTTTGTGACGGTGTGTGTTGTTTGTGACGGTGTGTGTTGTTTGTGACTGCGTGTGTTGTTTGTGACTGCGTGTGTTGTTTGTGACGGTGTGTGTTGTTTGTGACTGCGTGTGTTGTTTGTGACTGCGTGTGTTGTTTGTGACTGCGTGTGTTGTGTGACGGTGTGTGTTGTTTGTGACTGCGTGTGTTGTTTGTGACTGCGTGTGTTGTTTGTGACTGCGTGTGTTGTGTGACGGTGTGTGTTGTTTGTGACTGCGTGTGTTGTTTGTGACTGCGTGTGTTGTGTGACTGTGTGTGTTGTTTGTGACTGCGTGTGTTGTTTGTGACTGCGTGTGTTGTTTGTGACTGCGTGTGTTGTTTGTGACTGCGTGTGTTGTTTGTGACTGCGTGTGTTGTTTGTGACTGCGTGTGTTGTTTGTGACTGCGTGTGTTGTTTGTGACTGCGTGTGTTGTTTGTGACTGCGTGTGTTGTTTGTGACTGCGTGTGTTGTTTGTGACTGCGTGTGTTGTTTGTGACGGTGTGTGTTGTTTGTGACTGCGTGTGTTGTTTGTGACTGCGTGTGTTGTGTGACGGTGTGTGTTGTTTGTGACTGCGTGTGTTGTTTGTGACTGCGTGTGTTGTTTGTGACTGCGTGTGTTGTGTGACTGCGTGTGTTGTTTGTGACTGCGTGTGTTGTTTGTGACGGCGTGTGTTGTTTGTGACGGCGTGTGTTGTGTGACGGTGTGTGTTGTTTGTGACGGTGTGTGTTGTTTGTGACGGTGTGTGTTGTTTGTGACGGTGTGTGTTGTTTGTGACTGCGTGTGTTGTTTGTGACTGCGTGTGTTGTGTGACTGCGTGTGTTGTTTGTGACGGTGTGTGTTGTTTGTGACTGCGTGTGTTGTGTGACTGCGTGTGTTGTTTGTGACTGCGTGTGTTGTGTGACTGCGTGTGTTGTTTGTGACGGTGTGTGTTGTTTGTGACTGCGTGTGTTGTTTGTGACTGCGTGTGTTGTGTGACTGCGTGTGTTGTTTGTGACGGTGTGTGTTGTTTGTGACGGTGTGTGTTGTTTGTGACTGCGTGTGTTGTTTGTGACTGCGTGTGTTGTGTGACTGCGTGTGTTGTTTGTGACGGTGTGTGTTGTTTGTGACTGCGTGTGTTGTTTGTGACTGCGTGTGTTGTTTGTGACGGTGTGTGTTGTGTGACTGCGTGTGTTGTTTGTGACGGTGTGTGTTGTTTGTGACTGCGTGTGTTGTTTGTGACGGTGTGT
The DNA here is from genome assembly GCF_022577435.1 of Embiotoca jacksoni. Classification (NCBI taxonomy): domain Eukaryota; kingdom Metazoa; phylum Chordata; class Actinopteri; family Embiotocidae; genus Embiotoca; species Embiotoca jacksoni. Next base: position 163,724 of record NW_027185276.1, on the reverse strand, counting down.
GTTGTTTGTGACTGCGTGTGTTGTTTGTGACGGTGTGTGTTGTTTGTGACTGCGTGTGTTGTGTGACTGCGTGTGTTGTTTGTGACGGTGTGTGTTGTTTGTGACTGCGTGTGTTGTTTGTGACTGCGTGTGTTGTTTGTGACGGTGTGTGTTGTGTGACTGCGTGTGTTGTTTGTGACGGTGTGTGTTGTTTGTGACTGCGTGTGTTGTTTGTGACGGTGTGTGTTGTTTGTGACTGCGTGTGTTGTGTGACTGCGTGTTGTGTGACTGCGTGTGTTGTGTGACGGTGTGTGTTGTGTGACTGCGTGTGTTGTTTGTGACTGCGTGTGTTGTTTGTGACTGCGTGTGTTGTTTGTGACTGCGTGTGTTGTTTGTGACGGTGTGTGTTGTTTGTGACTGCGTGTGTTGTTTGTGACGGTGTGTGTTGTTTGTGACTGCGTGTGTTGTGTGACTGCGTGTTGTGTGACTGCGTGTGTTGTGTGACGGTGTGTGTTGTGTGACGGTGTGTGTTGTGTGACTGTGTGTTGTGTGTGTTGTACGACGGTGTGTGTTTTTTGTGACGGTGTGTGTTGTGACTGTGTGTTGTGTGACGGTGTGTGTTGTGTGATGGTGTGTGTTGTGTGACGGTGTGTGTTGTGTGACGGTGTGTGTTGTGTGATGGTGTGTTGTGTGACGGTGTGTGTTGTGACGGTGTGTGTTGTGTTGTGTTGTGTTGTGTTGTGTTGTGTTGTGTTGTGTTGTGACAGTGTGTTTCCTGTTCCAGTATCAGAGAGGGGAACCTGGAGCACCTGCTGGCCAGAGAGTTGGTTCCTGGAGACACCGTGTGTCTGACGGTGGGCGAGAGAGTCCCTGCAGACCTGCGTCTGTACGAGGTACCAGCACTGTGTGTGTGTGTGTGTGTGTGTGTGTGTGTGTGTGTGTGTGTGTGTTTGTGCGTGTCCTGTGTAAACCTTCATTAACAGATTATTATAATCATCAGTTCAGTGAAATGTCAACTTAAAGTTTGTGTGCTGAGGCAGGAGATGAACTCGTCGTGGGAAGTTCACAGTAAACACGTAAACAACATGTAAAACAACAGACTTTGATGTTTGTTTATGAAAACAGAGGACAGACAGAGCAGATAGAAGTTCAGACCTCCTCCACTCTGTTCAATGAGGTTAGCGTTGATTGACACTACCCCCCCCCCCCCCCCCCCCCCTTCCTCCTCCCCCAGGCCATCGACCTGTGTGTGGATGAGTCCAGTCTGACGGGGGAGACCAGCCCCTGCTCCAAGTCCACCTCCCCCCAGCCGGCAGCCTCCAACGGAAACATCGCATCCCGCAGCAACGTGGCCTTCATGGGGACGCTGGTGCGCTGCGGCAAGGCCAAGGTATGCTCCGGGAGGCTCCGCCCCCTTTTTATACACTTGTTAAAATCAGCACAATGAGTCCACAGACTGCATGTAAAGAACTGAACTGAAACCTAAACATGTCAGAAATGTGACGGGGGACTGACCAGGAGGTGGAAACATGGTATAGAGGCCCCGCCTCCTGCCCCGACCCCGAGCTATACCACAACCACTGGCTGAATATAAAAATGCTGGTCGTCTCCGGGTGTGATTTGTGTTCTTCCTCAGGGCATCGTCATAGGAACCGGAGAGAACTCCGAGTTTGGGGAGGTGTTCAAGATGATGCAGGCAGAGGAGGTACGTGGCCCACAGAGGACAAACATCTGGGTCATGTGATTGCATCACAAACCTGACTTTAACCTGATTATAACCTGACTTTAACCTGATTATAACCTAACTTTAACATGACTTTAACCTGATTATAACCTGACTATAACATGACTTTAACCTGATTATAACATGACTTTAACCTGATTATAACATGATTTTAACCTGATTATAACATGATTTTAACCTGATTATAACCTAACTTTCACATGACTTTAACCTGATTATAACATGACTTTAACCTGATTATAACATGATTTTAACCTGATTATAACCTGACTATAACCTGACTTTAAGGATTATAACCTGACTATAACATGACTTAACCTGATTATAACCTGACTATAACCTGACTTTAATGATTATAACCTGATTATAACCTGACTATAACCTGACTTTAATGATTATAACCTGATTATAACCTGATTATAACATGACTTTAACCTGATTATAACCTAACTTTAACCTGACTTTAACCTGATTATAACCTGACTTTAACCTGATTATAACCTAACTTTAACATGACTTTAACCTGATTATAACCTGATTATAACCTGACTTTAACCTGATTATAACCTGACTTTAACCTGATTATAACATGACTTTAACCTGATTATAACATGACTTTAACCTGATTATAACCTGACTTCAACCTGATTATAACCTAACTTTAACCTGATTATAACATGACTTTAACCTGATTATAACCTGACTTTAACCTGATTATAACCTAACTTTAACCTGACTTCAACCTGATTATAACCTAACTTTAACCTGATTATAACCTAACTTTAACCTGACTTTAACCTGATTATAACCTGACTTTAACCTGACTATAACCTGGCTTTAATGATTATAACCTGATTATAACCTGACTTTAACCTGATTATAACCTGACTTTAACCTGATTACAACCTGATTATAACCTGACTATAACCTGACTTTAATGATTATAACCTGACTTTAACCTGACTATAACCTGACTTTAACCTGACTATAACATGACTTTAACCTGATTATAACATGACTTTAACCTGATTATAACATGATTTTAACCTGATTATAACATGATTTTAACCTGATTATAACCTAACTTTAACATGACTTTAACCTGATTATAACATGACTTTAACCTGATTATAACATGATTTTAACCTGATTATAACCTGACTATAACCTGACTTTAAGGATTATAACCTGACTATAACATGACTTTAACCTGATTATAACATGATTTTAACCTGATTATAACCTAACTTTAACATGACTTTAACCTGATTATAACATGACTTTAACCTGATTATAACATGATTTTAACCTGATTATAACCTGACTATAACCTGACTTTAATGATTATAACCTGACTATAACATGACTTTAACCTGATTATAACATGATTTTAACCTGATTATAACCTGACTATAACCTGACTTTAATGATTATAACCTGATTATAACCTGACTATAACCTGACTTTAATGATTATAACCTGATTATAACCTGATTATAACATGACTTTAACCTGATTATAACCTAACTTTAACCTGACTTTAACCTGATTATAACCTGACTTTAACCTGATTATAACCTAACTTTAACATGACTTTAACCTGATTATAACCTGATTATAACCTGACTTTAACCTGATTATAACCTGACTTTAACCTGATTATAACCTGACTTTAACCTGATTATAACATGACTTTAACCTGATTATAACATGACTTTAACCTGATTATAACCTGACTTCAACCTGATTATAACCTAACTTTAACCTGATTATAACATGACTTTAACCTGATTATAACCTGACTTTAACCTGATTATAACCTAACTTTAACCTGACTTCAACCTGATTATAACCTAACTTTAACCTGATTATAACCTAACTTTAACCTGACTTTAACCTGATTATAACCTGACTTTAACCTGACTATAACCTGGCTTTAATGATTATAACCTGATTATAACCTGACTTTAACCTGATTATAACCTGACTTTAACCTGATTACAACCTGATTATAACCTGACTATAACCTGACTTTAATGATTATAACCTGACTTTAACCTGACTATAACCTGACTTTAACCTGACTATAACATGACTTTAATGATTATAACCTGACTTTAACCTGGTTATAACCTGACTATGACCTGATTATAACCTGACTTTAACCTGACTTTAACCTAACTATAACCTAACTTTAACCTGATTATAACCTAACTTTAACCTGATTATAACCTGATTATGACCTAACTTTAACCTGAATATAACCTGATTATAACCTAACTTTAACCTGATTATAACCTGATTATGACCTAACTTTAACCTAATTATAACCTAACTTAACCTGATTATAACCTGATTATGACTTGACTTTAACCTGATTATAACCTGACTTTAACCTAACTTTAACCTGATTATAACCTGACTTAACCTGATTATAACCTGACTTTAACCTGATTATAACCTGATTATAACCTAACTTTAACCTGATTATAACCTGACTTTAACCTAACTTTAACCTAACCTGACTTAACATATTATCAATAAAAATAATAACCTATTACAATAAACTATCCTCAGGCTCCTAAGACTCCCCTGCAGAAGAGCATGGACCTGCTGGGGAAGCAGCTGTCTCTCTACTCCTTCGGCATCATAGGTGAGTGTGTGTTGTGTTTCATTGTGTGTGTGTTGTGATTCAGGGCTCAGTGTGTGTGTGTGTGTGTGTGTGTGTGTTTGTGTTTCAGTGTGTGTGTGTGTGTTTCAGTGTGTGTGTGTGTGTGTGTTGTGATTCAGGGCTCAGTGTGTGTTGTGTTTCAGGCGTCATCATGCTGGTGGGCTGGCTGCAGGGGAAGAGGATCCTGGACATGTTCACCATCGGAGTCAGGTACCGTCTGTCTGCTGTGTCTCTGAGGACAGGTAGCAGCTGAGTGACCTTTGACCTTTGCACCCTGTGATCAGGCTGCGTGCTCACTGAAGTCATGTGTGTGTGTGTGTTCACGTGTAATCATTGATCTCCTCCAGCCTGGCAGTCGCTGCCATCCCTGAAGGTTTACCCATCGTGGTGACGGTGACGCTGGCGCTCGGCGTGATGAGGATGGTGAAGAAGAGAGCCATCATCAAGAAGCTGCCCATCGTGGAGACGCTGGGTCTGTTCAGCTGCAGCGGGACACACCATACAACATTTAACATACAACATGTAACATACATGTTGTTCAACCTGCAGCTGATACAGACTGTGTTGTGTGTCTGTGTTGTGCGTCTGCGTTCTAACGCCCCTGTGCTCGTCTCCCAGGCTGCTGTAACGTGATCTGTTCAGACAAGACAGGAACTCTGACGAAGAACGAGATGACGGTGACTCAGCTGTTCACGTCAGACGGACTCCACGCTGAGGTCTGAACCACATCACTGTTTCCATGACGACTGACGAACACTTCATAAACACAAACAGTTGTTGATATGAATATTAATGCTCCAGTCAGAGACTCCTTCCCATCGCTCCTTGTTAACCCTCAGCGTTGTCTGTCAGGTGTCTGTCTCTCCTGTTAACCCTCAGTTTTGTCTTGCAGGTAACCGGTGTGGGCTACAACGGAGCCGGAGAGGTTCTGCTGGACGGAGAGATCATCCACGGCTTCTCCTGCCCGTCAGTCAGCAAAATCGTGGAGGTGAGTCGCTTGAAGATTTCCATCTCTGTGGGAAGAGTCGACTCTGATTCTCCGTCACGTTCTCAGACTGGAAGCAGGTTTTTTTTTTTTTGCTGTGACGTCTATATTGACGTGTGTGTGTGTGTGTGTGGATGTCGTCAGGTTGGCTGTGTGTGTAATGACTCGGTCATCAGGAATCGCAACCTGCTGGGCCGACCCACAGAGGGCGCTCTCATCGCCCTCGCCATGAAGGTAGGAACCCACAAACAGTCCAGGACAGGAGCAGCCTCTCCTTGATCCAACTGTGACTGTGTGTGTGTGTGTGTGTGTGTGTGTGTGTGTGTGTGTGTGTGTGTGTGTGTGTGTGTGTGTGACTGTGTGTGACTGTGTGTGTGTGTGTGTGTGTGTGTCCTCCAGTTGGGCCTGGAAGGCCTGCAGCAGGAGTACATGCGTCTGGAGGAGCATCCGTTCTCCTCGGAGCAGAAGTGGATGGCCGTCCGCTGTGTCCGCCGCACCCAGCAGGTGAGTCCCTCCTCCACCTGGAACCAGAGTTTGAACAACCACCTGCTGTGACTCATCCTCCTCCACTTCCCTTCCTCCTCCACCTCCCTCAGGACAAGACAGGAGTTTACTTCATGAAGGGAGCGTACGAGCAGGTGATCCGCTTCTGCAGCTCCTACAACAGCCGAGGGAGCGCACTTCCCCTCAACCACCAGCAGAGGGAGCTGTACCAGCAGCAGATCAGCTACATGGGCACGGCCGGACTGAGAGGTAAGGACACCAAGCCTGACAGGAAGTCCTCTGTGGTGGGAAGCAGCTCACTGTCTCTGTGTCCCTCCTGCAGTGCTGGCGTTCGCCTCCGGTCCTGAGAAGGGGAACCTGACCTTCCTGGGTCTGGTGGGCATCATTGACCCGCCCAGGTCAGGGGTCAAAGAGGCCATCGGCACGCTCATCAGCTCCGGGGTCGCCATCAAGATGATCACCGGGGACTCCCAGGAGACGGCAGTGTCCATAGGTCATTACTTAATTTTACAAGAAGCAATTTAAACATCTCACTGTTATTGATCCACTTCCTGTCCGGCCCGATCAGAGTCTCAACGGACGCGTTAACGGGAAACACTCTGAAAATATAGTGGAATTATCCTTTAAAGTTTCAAATGAAAAACAAAACAACTTCTCAGCACATACAAGGGGAGGATCAGTACATTCAGAGAGTGTTCCTGATTCCACCATCCATCCAAACCATCAGATCCTGCTGGAAGGTCTGTGGTGACATCACCGTGCTGTGTTCAGGAACTGTCTGGACTTATTGATGGAGCCTTGTACCGCAGACACCTCCTGAAGGTCCAGTCTGTGATTGGTTGATTGGTTGTTTCTCTGCAGCCAGTCGTCTCGGCCTGTTCTCTAAAGGATGTCAGTGTCTGTCGGGGGAGGAGGTGGATCAGCTGGACCTGCAGCAGCTCTCAAACATCGTCCCCCGAGTGAGAACACACCACAAACACACACATACACAATCTCACACACCACACACACACACACACACACACACACACACACACACACCACAAACACACACATACACAATCTCACACAGCACACACACACACACCACAAACACACACATACACCACACACACACACACACACACACACACACACACACACACACACACACACACACACCACAAACACACACATACACAATCTCACACAGCACACACACCACAAACACACACATACACCACACACACACACACACACACACACCACAAACACACATACACAATCACACACACCCATACACACACACTCACACTCTCACACACACACACACACACACACATTCTCTCTCTCTCTCACACACACACACACACACACACACACACACACACACACACACACACACACACACACACACACACACTCACTCAGATCTCTCCACGTTCACCTCTAAAAAAAAGCCCGTCTTCCTTCCTGCTGACGCTCGGATGAAATCTTTCCCAGCATGCAGCAGCACGGTGACATCACAGACGGTAAACAGGTTGTTTGTGTCTCCTCAGATCGCCGTGTTTTATCGAGCCAGTCCTCGACACAAGCTGAAGATCGTGAAGGTGAGCAAACCAGCTGCAACACGCTTTCAGGATGGAAATAAAAGGGAAACGTGGTGCTTTGGTTGTTTCAGTGGACGTGCAGGTGAGTCTGTCACCTGGAGTTCGCTGAGGAGTTCCAGTTCGTGTCTCAGCCTCGACTGTAGTTTAAACGGTCAATAAAGCGTTCACGTGTTCACGAGAGTCGACGTGAACTTTCACCACGTCAGAACTCACGGAGAGTTCGCTGACGTTTCTGTTCTCTGAACGCTAAGCCCCGCCTCTCCGCAGTCCCTCCAGAACATCGGTGCCGTGGTGGCCATGACGGGCGACGGGGTGAACGACGCCGTGGCGCTGAAGGCCGCTGACATCGGCGTGGCGATGGGCCTGACGGGCACTGACGTCTGCAAGGAGGCGGCCGACATGATCCTGGTGGACGACGACTTCCAGACCATCATGTGAGTCGGATGAGAAAACTCAGCCAATCAGCAGCCAGCAAATGGAAACATGATGAGATTTAACTCGGGTTTAAAGAACTGACTGCTAGGTTTACTTTAGGTTTAGTTTACTTTAGGTATAGTTTAGTTTTCTTTAGGTTTAGTTTACTTTAGGTATAGTTTAGTTTTCTTTAGGTTTAGTTTAGTTTTCTTTAGGTTTAGTTTACTTTAGGTTTAGTATAGTTAAGGTTTAGTTTACTTTAGTTTATGTTTATTTTTAGTTTACTTTAGTTTTAGTTAAGTCTGGTTTTAGTTAAACCAAGTTTAGGATATTATACATCTTTCTTCTTACCATCTTATTGGTCGGTTTCTGGACCGACAGTTTCGTCCTCAGATTTCTTGTTTTGACGAACCAACCATCCAAAAACAAAAATATTCACAGAAAACAAACTAAAGCAGCAAATCTTTTCCTTGGAACTGGTTCATCTTTGTGATATTGACGTGTTCGAGTTAAATAATCCGTTATCGCTGAGATCAGGTTTGTTCTTCGATGCTCCACGTCATCGTACGTGATTAATAAAACGTGTTCTCTATTTTCAGGTCGGCCATCGAGGAAGGAAAAGGAATCTACAACAACATCAAGAACTTCGTTCGCTTCCAGTTGAGCACGTGAGTTAAAGATCAGAGAGTTGTTTTTAAAAACAGAACTCTGCCGCTGGTTTAACGTCCGTCTCCCCCTGCTGGCCGTCAGGAGTATCGCCGCTCTGACGCTCATCTCCTTGGCAACCCTGATGAACTTCCCGAACCCGCTGAACGCCATGCAGATCCTGTGGATCAACATCATCATGGACGGCCCTCCGGCTCAGAGGTACTGCGGCATCATGGGAAATGTAGTCGGGATTAAAAGCACGAAGGCTGAAAACATTCAGATGTTCAGTCACGGAATAAAACACAAATCATTTCTTTTACTAGTTTTATGTTGATGTCAGCTGTTAATTACGTTTTAATCACTTCAGTTCAGTTTCTAATTAACATTCAAACTCCTGTTTCTCAATGGAAATCAATAGTTTAGTTATTTTATGCTCATAAATTTAAACGAGCGTGACTTCGGGCAGCGATGCTGCTGCAGGATATTGGAGGTTATGAAAGGGTTAACGTGAAAGCGTTGCCGTGGCGTTGTGTTGTCAGTTTGGGGGTGGAGCCTGTGGACCGGGACGTGATCAGGAAGCCTCCCCGGAACGTCAGAGACAGCATCATCACCCGCAGCCTCATCGTCAAGGTCCTGGTGTCGGCGCTCGTCATCGTCTGCGGGACGCTCTTCGTCTTCTGGAGAGAGGTGACAAACCCCCCCCCCCCCCCCACCACCACCACCACCACCACCATTACGTCTGAACGTGAAAGACAGTTAACGAGTAAAGAAAGTGTGTGATGATGTGAGGGGAGACGATGTCACGTTGTGAGTGTGACATCACTTCCTGTTAGAGAGGTGTGGTCAGGTGACGTCATTGGTCTCCGTTTGTCTCCAGCTGCAAGACAACGTCATCACTCCTCGAGACACCACCATGACCTTCACCTGCTTCGTCTTCTTTGACATGTTCAACGCTCTGAGCTCACGCTCACAGGTAACCACACACACACACACACAAACACACACAAACACACGCACACAAACACACACAAACACTCACAAACACACACAAACAAACAAAAACAAACAAACAAACAAACACACACAAACACACACAAGCAAACACACACAAACAAACACAAACACACACACAAACAAGCACAAACACAAACAAACACACACACAAACAAACACAAACACACAAGCAAACAAACACACACAAACACACACAAGCAAACGCACAAACAAACACAAACAAACACACACAAGCAAACACACACACAAACACACACATGAACACACAAACTAACACAAACACACACAAACAAACACACAAAAACAAACACTCACACAAACACACAAACAAACACAAACAAACAAACACACAAACACGCACATACACGCACACAAACAAACACACAAACAAACAAACACAAACAAACAAACACGCACACACAAACACGCACATACACGCACACAAACAAACACACAAACAAACAAACACGCACACACAAACACGCACATACACACAAACAAACAAACACACAAACAAACACTCACACAAACACACACAAACAAACACACGAACACACAAACAAACACACACAAACAAACACACAACTAACACAAACACGCACACACACAAACACACAAATGCAAACAAGCACAAACACACACACAAACACACACAAGCAAACAAACACACACACAAACACACAAGCAAACACAAACAAACACAAACACACACAAGCAAACACAAACAAACACAAACAAACACACAAGCAAACACAAACACGCACGCAAACACACACACATGAACACACAAACTAACACAAACACGCACACACGCACAAACACAAATGCAAACAAACACACACACAAACAAACACACAAACACACACAAGCAAACAAACACACACAAACACACACAAGCAAACACACAAGCAAACACAAACAAACACAAACAAACACACACAAGCAAACACGCACACAAACACACACACATGAACACACAAACTAACACAAACACGCACACACAAACAAACACACAAAAACAAACACTCACACAAACACACAAACAAACACAAACAAACAAACACGCACATGCACACACACAAACAAACAAACACAAACAAACAAACACTCATACAAACAAACACGTACGCACAAACAAACAAAAACAAACAAACACACAAACAAACACTCACACAAACACACGAACACACAAACAAACACACACAAACAAACACACACAACTAACACAAACACGCACACACACAAACAAACACACAAATGCAAACACACACACACACACAAACAAACACACAAGCACACACACAAACACACACAAACAAACACGCACAAACAAACACAAACAAACAAACACACACACAAACACTCACATAAACAAACACACACAAACAAACACACACAAATAAGCACAGAAACACACACACACAAACAAACACACACAAACAAACACAAACACACACACGAACACACAAACAAACACGCAAACACACACAAACAAACACACACACACAAACACACAAACACAGACATACACACACACACCCACAAACACAATCACCCATACACAATCACACACACACAGACACAAACACAAACACAAACACACAGACATACACACAGAGACATACACACACACACACACACACACAAACACACACACACAGACACACACACACACATACACAATCAACCATACACAATCACACACACATACACAATCTCTCACCACACACAAAAACTAACACAAACACGCACACACAAACACACACAAATGCACAAACACACACACACACAAATGCACAAACAAACACAAACACACACACACACACAAACAAGCACAAACACACATACCACAAACACACACAATCACACACACACACAATCACACACACCACAAACACACAATCTCACAGACACACCTCTCACCTTTCTGCTGCCTTCACCTTTATTCTCCGCTGTGTGTGTGTGTGTGTGTGTGTGTGTGTGTGTGTGTGTGTTGCCCCCCCTCCAGACCCGGATGGTCCATGAGATGGGTCTGTGCAGTAACAGGACGTTCTGTTATGCCGTCCTGGGGTCCATCATGGGTCAGCTGCTGGTCATCTACTTCCCTCCTCTGCAGAACGTCTTCCAGACGGAGAGCCTCAGCATCTTCGGTAAACATCAACAATCACACCTCTTCAGGGGAGGGGTCTGTTTGTTGTTGTTTGTGTCTTTGTTGTTGTTTTGTGTCTTTTTGTTTTTTTGTTTTGTGTCTGTTTGTTGTTGTTTGTGTATTTGTTGTTGTTTTGTGTCTTTTTGTTGTTGTTTTGACAGACTGTCCTTCTGATGACTTTAAAGTCCTGCGTCTCCTTCCTCCTGCAGACCTCCTCTTCCTCGTCTCCCTCACCTCCTCCGTGTGCGTCCTGTCAGAGGCCATCAAGAAGGTGGAGAGGTGGAGGGGGGCGGAGAGAAGCCCCTCCCCCGACTGCTTCCACGAGGTATGAACCCGCCCCCCTCGCTGTCCATGCTGAAGGAGGAAGAGGAGGAGGATGAAGGTGATGGCACTGACTCTTTACGATTTCCTGTGAGGTGGGCGGAGACGCTCTGGTGTGGGACTGGAGGGGGGCGGGGGCGGCGGTTAGCAGACTTGACTCTAATAAAAATGGCTCCGCCCCCTCCAAGGTGCAGGGGAACTGCCGACACACGGCTCGTTGTTTTTACAGCCGTGAGCCGTTCTCCATGTTCTCCTCCAGGTTCTGGTTCTGTCTGTGGAGGACCGCCGCGTCTTCATGCAGGACGAGCGGTTCTGTTTCCTGTTTGGGGAAGGGGAGGGTGGGGGATGATGGTACGAACCAATCAGAGATCAATACAACACAGGTCTGATTTATTTAATTTATACTGATAAAATCAACATGAAGGAACATCAGACGTGAAGTTCTGATCCGATCTGCAGATTTTAAAGTCTCATCATTCAAATCAGATTTATGAATAAACTCCTCCCACCTCCGTCAGTCAGACGCCCTGATTGGTCGACTGACGATTTAACACAAACACGGTTTTCTACTAAAATAAAAAAATAAAAAGCCAAATTTCAAATCTGATAAAAAAGTTCTGACTTCATTTCTCGGGTCCGTCTGCTGCTGTTCATCTTGTAAATCACTGAAACTGTAAAAGCTGCTCGTTGCTCCTGAGCTGTCCGACCCGGTTCCACCAGACTCCGGTTCTCTGACCCGGTTCCGTTCACGTTCTGTTCCAAACTGTCCTGCGACTAAACGCAACGTTTTTCAAAGGGACTCTGGTGCGGCGCGTTTTAAAGCATCTGATTTTAACATCAACGGTTAAATCTGTCTGAAGCTGCTCTGAGGTTCCCAACATGAGGGCCGCGGCTCCTCAGGAGGTCCTCAGGGTGACTCTGCAGGGTCCGCAGCAACAGGAAATTGATTTTCACAACTCGAGTCCTGAAACGTGTGAGCAAAATGAAAAGCGATTATTTCTTGCTGCTTCTGATCAAAATAATTTTCAAAAAATCAGCCTGTTAATTTCTGCTGGATAAAAAGACGACATTAGTCGTGATGTCATCAAACCAAATCGAGATGTCATTGGATCGACTCATGACATCATCAGATCCTCTGAACATCCTTTTTTTTTGGATTGAACGTACCGTTGCCCCTCCGTCCGCCCCGCCGATCCACTCCGTGTTCCGTGTTCCTCCCGCTGTCGTTAGATTAAGGAAACAGCTGAGAGGCTGGGGGCGGGGCTTAACGTGGAGCAGCTCGGCCGACCGTCCCAACGCTTCCTCATCGTGTGCCTTAGAGAATCACCGCTGGTCGAATGGATCCGTGGACAGAAGCCCTTTACTGACGCGTCAATCACTTAGAACCAATCAGATTATTTAACTTTTATTTCATGTTTGTATTTCTGTTCGAATCTGAAACCGACTTGACCTTTGACCTTTGACCTTTTAAACAGACGTCCAGCTGCTTCCTGGAAACTCTGTCTGCTTGAATTTATTTATTTCTAAAAGGCTCCTCTTCGTCACCAGGAAAGAGGAAGATGGTTTTCATCGTCGTCGTCGTGGCGACCGTCGGTTTAAACTTTCAGTTCAATCAGTGAAAACTTTAAATTGAATGCCTGGTTTCTGTTTAATTTCATATTTAAACCTTTTTTGATTCTATTTTTTTGTTTTTTGTTTTATTTATCAAAAGAAAAACAAATGTAACATCTAATTCATATGTAAACTATTGATTAAACAAACTGCCATAAAAAAAATTCTGCTTTATTTTTTTCATTTCGACTTTTATTTTACTAGAAAAATCAGTTCTAAAAAAACAATGTTTTGGTCAAAATAAGAAGCAACAACAATCATGAGTCTCATTTTTATTCTTTGATTTGTTCAAACATCGTCCGGTTCTTCTTCTGTGGTGCCGCGCAGCCTTTAAAAAGCTTTAACCTTGAAACAGCTGATTATTTTTGAAAGCTTTTGAAAGCTCTGTTCTGACGACGTCTGGTCTGAAAGGATTTTCTGAAACAAGCAGCTCGTCCATGACTGGAACTTTGTTTTGTAAACAAACAGGAAGTAGTTCCTGATGTAGTTTAAACTGCTTCCTGTATAAATGAGGTTTGTTGGAGCTGAATGACCCTCAGCACAAGCAGGAGGAAACTTTAAACGAGCCGGTCCGGTGGACTGGACCTTTAAACGAGCCGGTCCGGTGGACTGGACCTTTAAACGAGCCGGTCCGGTGGACTGGACCTTTAAACGAGCCGGTCCGGTGGACTGGTCGCTGATCTGGCACTTTGTGAAACTCTGTTCATGAAGCTTCTCCTTCGTCGTCTGGTTTCATTCGTGTAAAACAGAACGCCTCCTTTTATTTATGTTTGTGTGAGAATCAAATGTATAATAAAATTTTTATAAACCCTTTAAAGACGTTGTTTGTTTTTATTTTCATCAGTTCACTTCTACAGAAACAGTTCGACAAGTCAAAGCTTCACTTGTTAAAAACCAGAAAGATCAAAGTCACTCTCCTTGAACATTTTATTAACATTTTATTAACATTTCCTTGTTTTGCATTCGTTCCTTCCAAGATATGAGAAATGTTTTTTTCTTCCGTGTCGGTTTAAAAAAAGTCAAAACGTTCCTGAAGAGATCTGAAAAAAAAAACTTTCAAGAGAATTCTTTTCAGTAAAAGTTTAATATTTTAAAATCTATAAACATCAGGAAAAAGTTCAATGTTTTAACAATTGAAGTTTTTTTTGGAGCCGTAAATACACAGAACAATAATAAGAACAATAAGAATAATAAGAACAATAAGAACAATAAGAACAGCTGTTAAAAACAAAGTGAAGTGGTGATTAAAGTGCGTCTCCCTGAGTCGGCGTCCATCAGAGGATGCCCCACCCCCGGCACTCCTGCTTGCGGGACAGTTGTGGTTTGTTGCACCTGTTGACTCTGTCCTTGGTTCTGTACCGAGTCTTCACCGACAGCTGATTGTCCAGCAGCACCTCCTCCTGCATTCGGACCGCGCTGCGATCTTCGGTCTCCTCGTCTTCGTACAGCAGCGCCAGGTGCAGCTCGGCGGTGAGGTCGGCCGGAGGCCGCCGCCCTCGAGGCTCGGAGGACGTCGGCGCCCTCCGAGTAAGGAACTGGTGGACGACGGACAGCGCAATGTTGTACTGCCCCCTGCTGGCCCAGTCGCTCTTCAGAAAGTTCTTCAGTCGTCCTCCTGTCCGCATCCTGTGGACCAGCTGGTGGACCAGCGTCCCCTGATACAACCTGGACAACGTCAGCACCACAGGAAGGACAATGTCACCGCCCGTTTTTTAAATTCAACTGAGGCCGTTTTCACCTCCAGATCAGAGTCTCTGAGTCTCACCTGGCGACCTCCGGATCAGGAAGAGGGAAGTCCAGCAGCTGGTTCAGGTGGATGCTGTCCTTCAGGCACACCTGCCACTGGTTGAAGACCTGAGACACCAACACATCGAGCTTCTGTAGACAGCATTGATGCTGCAAAGCTGCAACACACACACACAGACACACACACACACACAGAGACACATACAAACACACACAAACACACACACACACACAGACACACACATACAAACACACACAAACACACACAAACACACACACACACACACACACAGAGACACATACAAACACACACAAACACACACACACACACACACACACACACACACACACACACACAGAGACACATACAAACACACACAAACACACACACACACACACACACACACACACACACAGAGACACATACAAACACACACAAACACACACACACACACAGACACACACATACAAACACACACACACACATACACACACATACACACACACAGACACACAGACACACACACACACAGACACACACACACAGAGACACATACACACACACACAGACACACAGACACACACACACACACACACACACAGAGACACATACAAACACACACAAACACACACACACACACACACACACACACACACACAGAGACACATACAAACACACACAAACACACACACACACACAGACACACACATACAAACACACACACACACATACACACACACACACACACACAGACACACAGACACACACACACACAGAGACACACACAAACACACACACACCTGAATCACAGGTTGCATCGCAGAGCGTTCATCATAGTCAGAGCTGCTCATCTGTTTGTTTCTTACCTGCTTTGTGTCTCGGTGAGACTCCGCCCATCATCACTACCAGCAGCGCCTTCAGCGCCGTCAGGTCCGGAGGGGGCTGAGCTCTCTGCAGCCAGTAGCAGGTGACGGCCACCGGGAGGCGCAGCTGAGGCGGCAGACGGCTCAGAGCGGCTTCAGTCACCCCAAGAGCCTCCAGGAGGACCTGCAGACGCTCGGCGGGGTTCGCCTGGGAGGAGGCGGAGTTAATGCGGAGCAGGATATCATTCATGCATTAGAAAAAGAGGGCGGAGTCTTCACCTGGTGCAGCGTGCCGAGTCCGAGCCGCTGGACGGCGCCGGTGAAGGTCGGTGCGACGGGGATGAATGTGAGGTCCAGGCCGGCTCGGTCTCTCTCCTCCACCCGCAGCCACCTCCGGCCGCCCAGCAGCAGCCCGTACATCACCTGACGCAGCGGCCTGGAGGTCCGGTTGGTGCTGGGCTGGTCGGTGTGCTCCACGGCGATGCTGAGCTTTATCCTCTGCAGCAGCAGCACGTCCAGTACGTGAGGAGTCAGCCGGGCCTGAGTCAGAGGCAGCCGAGTCCAGTCCGGGACGACAGCCAGCGCCTGCAGGAGACCACGAGAACAAACGCTTCAGTCTCTGACCTGGACGATACTTCTTACATTTAAAAGTCCAGGATGAAATCCAGCTGAGGGACGGCGAGGAAGATGAGGACTGAGGCTACTGGTCCTGTCCTTCTACGTCTTCTAGGATACAAACGAAGACTTTTGTTGTCCCCTTCAGGAGGTGGTACCGGGACGGACATGTCCTCTCATCTCCACTACCACAAACGTAATTTGGATTCGTCCCTAAAAGCTTAATCCGTTTTTTTAATGATTCGATTCAACCCCGTTTATGAAGAACAAAAGCAAAGAAGAACCGACCGTAGAAGATCTCATAAACTCCGGCTTGCAGGTCATTTAGGCTCTTGCAGCAGAAAGACATCTTTTCTGGTTTGACCGGGTCGTAATAAAGACAAATGTTACGTTACTGCTTAATCTCAGTGTTACCCAAAGGCCAAAGTCTAGTTCTCAAAGTCTAGTTCTCAAAGTCTAGTTGTCCAAAGTCTAGTTGTCCAAAGTCTAGTTCTCAAAGTCTAGTTGTCCAAAGTCCAGTTGTCCAAGGTGTAGTTGTCCAAGGTTTAGTTCTCAAAGTCTACTTGTCCAAAGTCTAGCTGTCCAAGGTCTAGTTGTCCAAAGTCTAGTTGTCCAAGGTCTAGTTGTCCAAAGTCTAGTTGTCCAAAGTCTAGTTCTCAAAGTCGAGTTGTCCAAAGTCTAGTTCTCAAAGTCTAGTTGTCCAAAGTCTAGCTGTCCAAGGTCTAGTTGTCCAAAGTCTAGTTGTCCAAGGTCTAGTTGTCCAAAGTCTAGTTGTCCAAAGTCTAGTTCTCAAAGTCTAGTTGTCCAAAGTGTAGTTTTCCAAAATTCTAGTTGTCCAAAAGCAACTGGACCTGCTTCAGTTTTCTGGACTTGCTTGAAGGACCTCAAGCAGCTCCAGTTGCCTTTGGGTAACTCTTAGATTGACCTGAATGACTGAGGACATGTTTCTTACCTCGTCCACCGCTGGCAACGGAGGCGCCACCCCCGTCGACGAAGAACCGCTTCAGGGAACTGGCAGGCAGCCGGTACTCCTCCATCCCCAGATCCAGTTTCTGCATCACCTCCGCCTCGCTGTTCTTGCTCGGTTCTCCCATCAGCCCCAGCGACGCCTTCAGGGCCTCCTGAGGCTGCTGGAAGTCCCTCAGCCAGCGGAGGAGCCCCTCCAGGCGGCTGGGCGTCTCG
>NW_027185276.1:130688-140688 GCF_022577435.1 Embiotoca jacksoni | reverse complement strand
ACAAGTACCAACTTCAGAGCTACAGTTCCTCCATGTAGAGGAACCGAGGCCACGCTGCCCCTCAGCACTGTACGATGCGGTGCTCCACCTCTATCTGAGCTACAGCACTGTACGAAGCGGTGCTCCACCTCTATCTGAGCTACAGCACTGTACGAAGCGGTGCTCCACCTCTATCTGAGCTACAGCACTGTACGAAGCGGTGCTCCACCTCTATCTGAGCTACAGCACTGTACGATGCGGTGCTCCACCTCTATCTGAGCTACAGCACTGTACGAAGCGGTGCTCCACCTCTATCTGAGCTACAGCACTGTACGATGCGGTGCTCCACCTCTATCTGAGCTACAGCACTGTACGAAGCGGTGCTCCACCTCTATCTGAGCTACAGCACTGTACGAAGCGGTGCTCCACCTCTATCTGAGCTACAGCACTGTACGAAGCGGTGCTCCACCTCTATCTGAGCTACAGCACTGTACGATGCGGTGCTCCACCTCTATCTGAGCTACAGCACTGTACGATGCGGTGCTCCACCTCTATCTGAGCTACAGCACTGTACGATGCGGTGCTCCACCTCTATCTGAGCTACAGCACTGTACGATGCGGTGCTCCACCTCAGCACTGTGTCAGATGTGGTCAGAGAGTAATTAAGGTTTAGGCCAAAGGTTTCGTAGACATGAGAAATGAATCTTGTTAGTTTGGGTTCTGTGAGCATTTCTTCCATAAAGCACATGTTTGGAGAACGTAAGGTTTTAGGTAAATAATGTCTTATTTGTAGATAGCAGAAGAAATGGGACCGATGGAGAGTATTTGCTCTTCAGGTCCTTAAACGTTCCATCGTTCCTCCTTCATAGAGTTTGAGATGTTGGTCCAGACTCTTCACCTGCCAGAGCCTGAACACAGAGTCATGAGGAGATCTGGGTTCTCCATACGGGAGACGAAAGTGGAAACTGATTCTGAAATCTGAAGTAGACCGTGATCTGTTCCAGGTGTTCAGGGTTCCGTACTAGAAAGTTATTTTGGACCTAATGTTTTTATTTTAATACAATCTGTTCACCTTCACTTCAGTTACAGTCAAAGGCAGAATTATTTCCACAGATTTCACTGAATCATTTAATTGTGAGTTTGTGAGTTTCAGATGTCATTTAACTGACAGAATATAAAGCTGTGAACAGGTTAGAAAGGACCTGACAGTAAAGTAGAAAAGAAGACGCTCTTCACGGTCCTGATGCAGCGAGGATGAAAACAGAAGCAACTTCACGTCCAATCTTAACGGTTATTTCTTTTATATCCGTACTAACGTGTGTTAATAAAATGACAAACAATTAAACTGTGAAGAAGAAACTGCAGTGTGAACGCTGAAATCATGAACGGAAGCTGGATGAACAAAATACAGATTCAAAACTTTAAAGTTAAAAGTTGAAGGAATTTTTCTGCAAACTGCTCAACTTTAATCTAACAACACTGAACAAGTGACGTCAGCATTTATCTGACATCATGTGGTAATGATGTTTGTGACGATTTGACAAAATACAGAAAAATATTAGATGACATGTTACAGTTTTATATGTCAGCATAAACGTGACAGTTTACCTTCAAATATTCAAAAAACAAAATTGATCTCAGTTTTCTAGTTTGTAAACAACAGTAACTTAGTGAGATTTAGATTCTTGAATCTTAAAGGTTCTTCAGGCTCTACTTGTGACATCACTCTTTCTTTCATTCTTGCTAACGCAATACACGGAATACACGCAATACACGCAATACACGCAATACACGCAATACACGGAATACACGCAATACACGGAATACACGCAATACACGCAATACACGGAATACACGCAATACACGGAATACACGCAATACACGGAATACACGCAATACACGGAATACACGCAATACACGCAATACACGGAATACACGCAATACACGGAATACACGCAATACACGGAATACACGCAATACACGGAATACACGCAATACACGCAATACACGGAATACACGCAATACACGCAATACACGGAATACACGCAATACACGCAATACACACAATACACGGAATACACGCAATACACGCAATACACGGAATACACGCAATACACGCAATACACGCAATACACGCAATACACGGAATACACGCAATACACGGAATACACGCAATACACGCAATACACGCAATACACGGAATACACGCAATACACGCAATACACGGAATACACGCAATACACGGAATACACGCAATACACGCAATACACGCAATACACGCAATACACGGAATAC
Organism: Embiotoca jacksoni; assembly: GCF_022577435.1. Lineage (NCBI taxonomy): Eukaryota > Metazoa > Chordata > Actinopteri > Embiotocidae > Embiotoca > Embiotoca jacksoni. Next base: position 138,414 of record NW_027185276.1, on the reverse strand, counting down.
ACGCAATACACGCAATACACGGAATACACGCAATACACGGAATACACGCAATACACGCAATGCACGGAATACACGGAATACACTCAATACACGGAATACACGGAATACACGCAATACACGGAATACACGCAATACACGCAATACACGGAATACACGCAATACACGGAATACACGGAATACACGCAATACACGCAATACACGCAATATACGGAATACACGCAATACACCCAATACACGGAATACACGCAATACACGCAATACACGGAATACGCGCAATACACGCAATACATGGAATACACGCAATACACGGAATACACGGAATACACGGAATACACGCAATACACGGAATACGCGCAATACACGCAATACATGGAATACACGCAATACACGCAATACATGGAATACACGGAATACACGCAATACACGGAATACACGCAATACACGCAATACACGGAATACACGCAATACACGCAATACACGCAATACACGGAATACACGCAATACACGGAATACACGCAATACACGGAATACACGCAATACACGGAATACACGCAATACACGGAATACACGGAATACACGCAATACACGGAATACACGCAATACACGGAATACACGGAATACACGCAATACACGGAATACACGCAATACACGGAATACACGCAATACACGGAATACACGCAATACACGCAATACACGCAATACACGCAATGCACGGAATACACGCAATACACGCAATACACGGAATACACGCAATACACGGAATACACGCAATACACGGAATACACGGAATACACGCAATACACGGAATACACGCAATACACGGAATACACGCAATACACGGAATACACGCAATACACGCAATACACGGAATACACTCAATACACGGAATACACGGAATACACGCAATACACGGAATACACGCAATACACGGAATACACGCAATACACGGAATACACGGAATACACTCAATACACGGAATACACGGAATACACGCAATACACGGAATACACGCAATACACGGAATACACGCAATACACGGAATACACGCAATACACGGAATACACGCAATACACGGAATACACGCAATACGCGCAATACACGCAATACACGGAATACACGCAATACACGGAATACACGCAATACACGCAATACACGCAATACACGGAATACACGCAATACACGGAATACACGCAATACACGCAATACACGCAATACACGGAATACACGCAATACACGGAATACACGCAATACACGGAATACACGCAATACACGCAATACACGGAATACACGCAATACACGGAATACACGCAATACACGCAATACACGGAATACACGCAATACACGCAATACACGGAATACACGCAATACACGCAATACACGGAATACACGCAATACACACAATACACGGAATACACGCAATACACGCAATACACGCAATACACGGAATACACGCAATACACGGAATACACGCAATACACGCAATACACGCAATACACGGAATACACGCAATACACGGAATACACGCAATACACGCAATACACGGAATACACGCAATACACGGAATACACGCAATACACGGAATACACGCAATACACGCAATACACGCAACACACGCAATACACGGAATACACGCAATACACGCAATACACGGAATACACGCAATACACGGAATACACGCAATACATGCAATACACGGAATACACGGAATACACTCAATACACGGAATACACGGAATACACGCAATACACGGAATACACGCAATACACGCAATACACGGAATACACGCAATACACGCAATACACGGAATACACGCAATACACGCAATACACGCAATACACGCAATATACGGAATACACGCAATACACGCAATACACGGAATACACGCAATACACGCAATACACGGAATACGCGCAATACACGCAATACATGGAATACACGCAATACACGGAATACACGGAATACACGCAATACACGGAATACGCGCAATACACGCAATACATGGAATACACGCAATACACGCAATACATGGAATACACGGAATACACGGAATACACGCAATACACGCAATACACGGAATACACGCAATACACGCAATACACGCAATACACGGAATACACGCAATACACGGAATACACGCAATACACGCAATACACGGAATACACGCAATACACGGAATACACGCAATACACGGAATACACGGAATACACGCAATACACGGAATACACGCAATACACGGAATACACGGAATACACGCAATACACGGAATACACGCAATACACGGAATACACGCAATACACGGAATACACGCAATACACGCAATACACGCAATACACGCAATGCACGGAATACACGCAATACACGCAATACACGGAATACACGCAATACACGGAATACACGCAATACACGGAATACACGGAATACACGCAATACACGGAATACACGCAATACACGGAATACACGCAATACACGGAATACACGCAATACACGCAATACACGGAATACACTCAATACACGGAATACACGGAATACACGCAATACACGGAATACACGCAATACACGGAATACACGCAATACACGGAATACACGCAATACACGGAATACACGCAATACGCGCAATACACGGAATACGCGCAATACACGGAATACGCGCAATACACGGAATACACGCAATACACGGAATACACGCAATACACGCAATACACGGAATACACGCAATACACGGAATACACGCAATACACGGAATACACGGAATACACGCAATACACGGAATACACGCAATACACGCAATACACGGAATACACGCAATACACGGAATACACGCAATACACGGAATACACGCAATACACGCAATACACGCAATACACGGAATACACGGAATACACGCAATACACGGAATACACGCAATACACGGAATACACGGAATACACGCAATACACGGAATACACGCAATACACGGAATACACGGAATACACGCAATACACGGAATACACGCAATACACGGAATACACGCAATACACGCAATACACGGAATACACGCAATACACGCAATACACGGAATACACGCAATACACGGAATACACGCAATACACGGAATACACGCAATACACGGAATACACGCAATACACGGAATACACGGAATACACGCAATACACGGAATACACGCAATACACGGAATACACGCAATACACGGAATACACGCAATACACGCAATACACGCAATACACGCAATGCACGGAATACACGCAATACACGCAATACACGGAATACACGCAATACACGGAATACACGCAATACACGGAATACACGGAATACACGCAATACACGGAATACACGCAATACACGGAATACACGCAATACACGGAATACACGCAATACACGCAATACACGGAATACACTCAATACACGGAATACACGGAATACACGCAATACACGGAATACACGCAATACACGGAATACACGCAATACACGGAATACACGCAATACACGGAATACACGCAATACGCGCAATACACGGAATACGCGCAATACACGGAATACGCGCAATACACGGAATACACGCAATACACGGAATACACGCAATACACGCAATACACGGAATACACGCAATACACGGAATACACGCAATACACGGAATACACGGAATACACGCAATACACGGAATACACGCAATACACGCAATACACGGAATACACGCAATACACGGAATACACGCAATACACGGAATACACGCAATACACGCAATACACGGAATGTTAAAAAATGGCCCCAAAAGAAAATCATGAAACTTAAACTGTTCTGATTGAAAATGTCCACGATATTAAAGTCAAACGTCAGGATGAAGCTGAATGTTTCGGGACCCGTTTAAAGTTCGAACACTGTCTGTAGTTTTAAAGTTTGCAGAAGAGTTTCATTTCAATATGAAGAAAGTTTTGGAAGATTTTGAGACGCTTCATTCATTTCAATGGAAGAATTTTCTTTGGAAAAAGTTACTTATTTGTTTTCCAGTGAAGATGGAAGAAGTCAATCCTGAAAGGAAAACAACAGAACTAGAAAAAGAGCCACGGAGTAAAATGACATCGAACAAAGATGTAAAGAAAGATGTTATCAAATGTTAAAGTAACGACCGCTGACTGTTTTCTGTCCCGTTAGGATGTTACGGATCGCTCGTTAAAAATCATCGATGCAGAAGAGTTCTGGTCACGTGGTCGAAGGACTGACGAATCAAGGAAAGCCCACGAATTTCCGCAAAATATACACAGAACTCTTCGTACTGGAAGGAGACGTCAGAGGGCTCAACAACGAACACGAGGTGAGACAAATCGAGACGGCGTTCGACAGACCGAAGTCTTCAGAAACTCTGATCAAATGCGAGGACATCTTCAAGCTCTTACCAGAGCAGAGACGCCCGATCAGAACGGTGCTCACCAAGGGCATCGCCGGCGTCGGTAAAACTGCGCTGGCACAGAAGTTCATGCTGGACTGGTCCGAAGGGAAGACCAATCAACACATCCAGCTCCTGTTTTCACTTCCTTTCAGAGAGCTGAACTTGCTGAGAAATGGAAGATCCAGTCTGATGGAGCTCCTCTATAACTTCTCTCCAGGCCTGAAAGAATCCGGAATCAAAGACCTGAAGATGTACAAAGTTCTGTTTGTACTGGACGGTCTCGACGAGTGCCGACTCCAGCTGGACTTCGTAAGCAACGAGAGATGTTCTGAGGCGACGCGGTCAGCCTCGGTGGACGTGCTGCTGACAAACCTGATTGAAGGTAACCTGCTGCCGAATGCCATCCTGTGGATCACCAGCCGACCCGCCGCAGCCGGCGTCGTCCCTCCGCAGCATGTCGACCGGGTGACGGAGATTCGGGGCTTCGACAACCCTCAAAAGGAGCAGTACTTCCTGAAGAAGATCGAAGATGAAAACTTGGCCAGAAGAGTCGTCGCTCACATCAAGACGGCGAGAAGTCTCTACATCATGTGCCACGTGCCGGTGTTCTGCTGGATGTCCTCCATCGTCCTTGGAAAGATGTTTGCCGAAGCAGCTGGAGGAAAAATGCCCAAGACGTTGACTCAGATGTACATCCACTTCCTGATCCATCAGACCACACGAAAGTACGTCAAGTACAGCGAAGAGCAGCAGCTGGACTCCCGAGGGAACAACAAGGTGATCGTGTCCCTTGGGAAGTTGGCCTTCCAGCAGCTGGAGAAGGGCAACCTGATCTTCTACGAGGAAGATCTTGAAGAATGTGGGATTGATGTGAAGGAAGCGTCCGTCTACTCTGGCTTGTGCACTGAGGTGTTCAGGGAGGAGTCCTGGATGCAGCAGAAAGTCTTCTGCTTTGTGCATTTGTCTGTTCAAGAGTTTCTGGCAGCTTTGTACGTCCACGTGGTGTACAAGGTCGACGGCGTCAACCTGATGATGGAGAAACCCGGACGGACGTCCGGAACCGAGCCTGCATCCAAACTGCACGAAGCCGCCGTGGATAAAACTTTACGAAGCAACAACGGCCACCTGGATCTCTTCCTGCGTTTCCTCCTCGGACTCTCTGTGAAGTCCAGTCAGGCTCTGCTCAAAGCCCTGAAGATAAAGGTGGAAACCTGCGACTCCCAAAGTCACGAGGAAACCATCGAGTACATCAAGAAGAAAATCAACGAGAGTCCTCCTCCAGAGAAGTCCGTTAATCTCTTCCACTGTCTGAATGAGTTGAACGACCGCTCCATGGTGGAGGAGGTCCAGCAGAATACAACTGTGATGTGTTTTTACTTCACTGGACGGTTTCTATTTATGGTTCTTGACATTTGTACTCAGATGGAGTACTGCACTGAACATTACAGGTGTTACTTTATTGATTAAGATTTAAACATACAACATGCATGATGGGTTTCTAAATTATTATAATATTAAGAAGCAGCTTTAGTTACACGTTGCAGGATTTAACACACAAAACAAATGACCGTGTTATAAAATATAGTTAAAAAGCAAAAACCAATTATTAATGAACCTACAGAATTAAGATACAGAATTGAATATCATTCAATGGATTCATATTTTGTCATAACAAGTCATATTTACAAGGTAGGATTTCATATTTTGTGTAACTTATGTATGAACTGTTTCTTTAAAACGACATTAATTATTGTTTATTATTAATTAAAGAATCTATGACTATGCAGCTATACTTCATTTCTGCAGCTTGTCTGCTAGCAGACTGTTATCACAGCAAAGCGTGTAATTCACCTGTCGTCCACTAGAGGTCACCGTGACGCCGTCACGCTCACAGACTGTATTTAAAAGTAGATGCTGAGTTAAATCGTGACTCTGACACGGTGTCCTCTAGTGCAGGGGTGTCAAACATACGGCCCGCTGGCCGGATCCGGCCCGCCAGGGGTCCAGCTCGGCCCGCCGGATGACTTTGCTAAGTGTGAAAATTACAGAAAGACATAAATTGCATTTCTATGAGAATATGGAGGTTTATGAGTACAAACGTTATTTTTTTTTGTTTTAATCGATCCAGTAATTGCTTCAAAAACAGCGTAAATGCGACGTCTGCTCCGGAGGAAGAAGCGCTCGCTGCGAGGGAATCTGCAGAGGAGATCCGGGGCAGAGAAACAGTGGACTGATTCTGAGTTTTTGGTCTTTATGTTTCTAGTTTATTGTAGAAAGACCTTAAAACAGGGTTTATCATCCAAAAACCTTCACCAATGATGTAAACAGAGAGAAATATTGTCGTTATGTCTGCGTTATTATGCTTTGATTTTACTGGTCTGGACCACTTGAGATCAAAGTGGGCCGTATGTGGCCCCTTAACTAAAATGAGTTTGACACCCCTGGTCTAGAGGAAGCCTGATGTCTCTTAAGTCATCTTTAAGTTCATTCTCTGTGTTTGTGGAGGTTTCAAATTTCCACATCGTATTTGTGATGTCACAAATCCTGCCTGTAGTCCCGCCCCTTTAAATTCAGATTTATTTCTTTTTTTGTGAGCTGGGGGAAAATGTTTCCTCCTTCAGCAGCTCGAACATTCAACAGGAGGAACAATAAAATGTGTTTTTGTATCTGACCTGAGCCGGTTTCACATGAATTGATCATTTAAAGAAGAGGCGAATGGGGAGCGTCATACAACGATTCCTCGAGGGGGCGCTCTGCTGCCATTATCGAGGAGGAAACAAACAAATCAGCTGATCAGCAGCTGAAACTTTCGCAACATGACGTCACTCTACAAGTCTGAGCAGTTTTATTTCAAAAATATTTGATTCCTCTGCTCATAATTTTTTTTCTCATTATTCATTATTAATTCCCGTTTTCACTTTTAAAGACAAATGTTTAATGTTTGAGCTTATTAACATCGTCGACTTAAACAATACAATAAATGAATTACGACCTGCTGTCAGATGTCCGGTCTCCCGTTGAAGCCCGGTTCTCCGGTCTTCCCGCTCCTGCGACGCATCAGCGCTGCGGAGCGGAATAAACGCGTCACGACCCCGTTTGTGTTTGTGCAGCGTCACGTGACAACGCGCTCAGCGTGAGGACCGGTTGGAACCGACAGAAAGCTGCACGAGCTTCATCTGCAGACCTGCACGGACACACACACAGAACCGTTCTCCAGCTCCCAGTGAGAGTTCCCCACACACCCAGCTGATCGCGCTGCCCCGGTATGTCCGCTGCCTGCGTGCTGAGGACTCGCTGCTTCCTCCGGCAGGTCCTCCCCGGCCTGCCCGCCGCCATGCGCAG
>NW_027185276.1:123188-125688 GCF_022577435.1 Embiotoca jacksoni | reverse complement strand
GCTGCCCGTCATCAGGTCGGTCCGCTCGCAGGAAGTGACATGCTTGTTTCAAACTCTTTCATATAGCTTTAACTTGTTTGTCTCCGATTTCCAGGTTTGACACAGAAGAAGAAGCTCTGGCGATCGCCAACGCGTCCAACGTCGGGCTGGCAGGTGAGATGGTCCTGAACTACAACTAACTAGTTGTTAAACTGTCAGTAGTTCCAAACTAACCAGTTTTACCTCCTGAAAACCTGAGGACACAAAATGTGTCCAAATGCAGAAGTATCTTCAGCTGCAATACCAGCGAGTGCCACTAGAGGTCGGCTCCAAAAAGCCTCCGGCTCCATAGACTCCCATTCAACTTCTCTCATCAAATCCAAAGTGAATAAAATGTGTCCATCAGTTATCTCGGTGTTGTTAGCTAAAGTCACTCCTTCTTATTAGTTTTCTGGAGGTCCATCTGAAAATAACGTTCACAAACCAACGATGACATCGCTGATGGTTGATGACATCACTGATGGTTGATGACATCACTGATGGTTGATGATTGGGTCAAACACTTTCATTGTTTCATTACAGGAAGAAAAGTGGTAGATATATTTTCCAAAATGACAAACTGTTCCTTTACAACATGGAGGTTTTGCTGCACCAACAGCACCATCTGGTGGCCACGTGGAGCAGCACCGGAGCCGCTAGTAAACCTCTCATTGTTCTGTTACCGGGAGGTTCTTGAAGGTTTTGTTGAGACGTGGACTTTGTTGGCGTTAAACTGCGTCTCCGCCCCTTCAGGTTACTTCTTCTCGCAGGACGTGAGTCAGATCTGGCGGGTGGCGGAGCAGCTGGAGGTCGGCATCGTCGGGGTCAACGAGGGCCTCCTGTCCACGCCGGAGGCGACCTTCGGTGGCGTGAAGCAGTCCGGTCTGGGCCGCGAGGGCTCCAAGTACGGCATCGACGAGTACCTGGAGGTGAAGTACGTCTGCTTCGGAGGCCTCAAACCCTGAACCCGGAGCGGCGGCGCAGAAATCAACGGTTTTAATTCACGTTAAATTCATCTGATATAACAACAAAAATAAGCCTTTAGATCCGAGGTCGGACGACAACGACAGCACGGTCGGTTTCAAGCTGCTGAATCAAGTCAAAACAATCCAGACAATCTCAAATCAAGCGTTTCGTCTGAAGCTAACAGTCGTTAGTTTCTCGTTAACCGTCTCTTAATCTCCAGCTGCCTTTTGAAGATGAACAGTTAATATACATTAAAAAAAAAGTATTCACGCAATAACCATCTCAGTGGCGTTAGCAGATTCTTGTAGTGATATTTAAATGTTTTCAATCAAAACATTCACGTCTGAAAAAGGGTAAAAAAAAAAAAAGCAGTTCTATGAAAGGGAAAATTAATTTGTATAATAATTATAATCAATATGATGCCGTGTACGAAAGTATTAAAGTAAAATGATTAGTCGTTTGAATTCATGTTATTTTTGAGAAGGCGCACAGTTTCAACTCAAACCGACCTGGTAGCTCTGAGAAGCCCCGCCCCCTTACTGTCGCTACACCTGCCAAAGTTGTGAATTCCAGAACTATCACCACGGTAACGGCAGAAAGAATAGATTGAATTAGCGCAGTTAGCACGCTAATTACGAATCGCTTCAGCTACGTAACATGGTGAGAGAGTTCGCTCCGACTTTATTCGGATGTTTACGACAGAAAAACTAAATCAGAAACTTTGACAACAAAACACCTCCGGGACTGAATGACGACGTTTTTAAAGCAGAAAATAACGTTGTTTCTGAATAAACGTCCTCTGAAGTAACACCGAACTACAACTGGACAGGAAGTGTTGGGGGGAGGGGCTTAGCTGAGCATCAGCTCAGAAGGCGTTATTTCAGGAAGATAATCTGCAGCCAATCAGAATCCAGTATTCTGTTAATCCAGTAAAACCTTCTCAGGTTACAGAGTTTAGTTCAAAATGAAAAAGAAGCTGAATATAAATCAAATCGGGTCTTAACATAATTTTAAACATAATTATACATGTGCATTTTCCCCTACATTTAAATATAAATAAAGAGATTAGACGTAAATAAAGGATCTAAATGTTTGAATATGTTGCCTGACTAATTTAATTATTGTAACTTAGCAGTTTTATAAATCCCCATTTTTTTATTTTAATGTGTTTAAAACACAGGAAGCTGTTTTTCAGTAAAAATGTGAAGTGATTCTTATTTCTTCGGAGTTCTTTGTAGGTAAAGTTATCAATATTTTGACTGTTGGTTTTACAGAAGCACAAATCCTCATTAAAGAGACACAAACATCAAACCAACCGTCAAATATCAAGTTTATCTACACATTAAAAAAGAGGCTCGCGTTTCCTCCGTGATAATAAATGATTGGGTTTTTAATATAAAGTGTAATTTGTCTTAACTGTAATATACCGTGTAGTCAAAGTTCATGTAAAAAAAAATATAGATTTTTGTATTTCTGATGATAGATATTAAATTAAAATTAAAGATGAAGTTGTAAT
>NW_027185276.1:85688-118188 GCF_022577435.1 Embiotoca jacksoni | reverse complement strand
CCGCCACCTTCCGTCACCTACCGTCACCCACTGCCACCTACCGTCCTCTACCGTCACCCACTGCCACCTACCGTCCTCTACCGTCACCTACCGTCCTCTACCGTCACCTACCGCCACCTACCGTCACCCACTGCCACCTACCGTCCTCTACCGTCACCTACCGCCACCTACCGTCACCCACTGCCACCTACCGTCCTCTGCCGTCACCTACCGTCCTCTACCGCCACCTACCGTCACCCACTGCCACCTACCGTCCTCTACCGTCACCTACCGCCACCTACCGCCACCTACCGTCCTCTACCGTCACCTACCGCCACCTTCCGTCACCTACCGTCACCCACTGCCACCTACCGTCCTCTACCGTCACCCACTGCCACCTACCGTCCTCTACCGTCACCTACCGCCACCTTCCGTCACCTACCGTCACCCACTGCCACCAACCGTCCTCTACCGTCACCCACTGCCACCTACCGTCCTCTACCGTCACCTACCGTCCTCTACCGTCACCTACCGCCACTTACCGTCACCCACTGCCACCTACCGTCCTCTACCGTCACCTACCGTCACCTACCGTCCTCTGCCGTCACCTACCGCCACCTACCGTCACCCACTGCCACCTACCGTCCTCTACCGTCACCTACCGTCACCTACCGCCACCTACCGTCACCCACTGCCACCTACCGTCCTCTACCGTCACCTACCGTCCTCTACCGTCACCTACCGCCACCTACCGTCACCCACTGCCACCTACCGTCCTCTACCGTCACCCACTGCCACCTACCATCCTCTACCGTCATCTACCGTTCTCTACCGCCACCTACCGTCCTCTACCGTCACCTACCGCCACCTTCCGTCACCTACCGTCACCCACTGCCACCAACCGTCCTCTACCGTCACCCACTGCCACCTACCGTCCTCTACCGTCACCTACCGTCCTCTACCGTCACCTACCGCCACCTACCGTCACCCACTGCCACCTACCGTCCTCTACCGTCACCTACCGTCACCTACCGTCCTCTACCATCACCTACCGTCACCCACTGCCACCTACCATCCTCTACCGTCACCTACCGTTCTCTACCGCCACCTACCGCCACCTACCGTCCTCTACCGTCACCTACCGCCACCTTCCGTCACCTACCGTCACCCACTGCCACCTACCGTCCTCTACCGTCACCTACCGCCACCTACCGTCACCCACTGCCACCTACCGTCCTCTACCGTCACCTACCGTCCTCTACCGTCACCTACCGCCACCTACCGTCACCCACTGCCACCTACCGTCCTCTGCTGTCACCTACCGTCACCTACCGCCACCTACCGTCACCCACTGCTACTTACCGTCCTCTACCATCACCTACCGTCACCTACCGTCACCCACTGCCACCTACCGTCCTCTACCGTCACCTACCGCCACCTACCGTCACCCACTGCCACCTACCGTCCTCTGCTGTCACCTACCGTCACCTACCGTCCTCTACCGTCACCTACCGCCACCTACCGTCACCCACTGCTACTTACCGTCCTCTACCATCACCTACCGTCACCTACCGCCACCTACCGTCACCCACTGCTACTTACCGTCCTCTACCATCACCTACCGTCACCTACCATCACCTACCGTCACCCACTGCCACCTACCATCCTCTACCGTCATCTACCGTTCTCTACCGCCACCTACCGCCACCTACCGTCCTCTACCGTCACCTACCGCCACCTTCCGTCACCTACCGTCACCCACTGCCACCTACCGTCCTCTACCGTGACCTACCGTCCTCTACCGCCACCTACAGTCATCTACCGTCTGAGGCCCCTCCCACCGTCGGTACCGACCCCAGCAGCAGGACTCTGGCTGTCTCTGGTCCACAGGAAGTGGACGTCGGTCCGGTCCCCGTCGGTCACTGAGCCTCTGAGGACCAGAGAGTTGTTGGGCAGCGTGAGAGAGTGGCTGCCGCTAGCGTGGGCGACTGGAGGAAGACTTCTGGCTGCAGGATGAAGGACGGACGACTGTTAGCTCGTTAAGACTGATGATAAAACTCGTTAACAGACTGAGGTTGACTTATTGATAGTCCAACGTTAACTTGTTCACACTCAAAAAATGTACTGGTTATCACTCTGACGTTAACCCGTTAATAGTCTGATGTTAACTCGTTAAACATTTTTAACGTTAACTCGTTAAACACGTGACGTTAACTCACCTTCCTGGATCCTGACGGTCAATGAGGCGCTGTCTGTCGCCCCCTCCTGGTCAGACACAGTCAGTCTGAAGGTGTAGCGTCCGACTCGAACACCTGTCACCTTGGCGACAGCCTGGTCCACATCCTCCAGCTTCGACCCCGGAGGACCGCTGGAGGAAACACGTCAGGTGAGTCTACCAACATATTTAAAGTCCTTCAAACATTTAAAGTCTTTCAGTCGCACCTCACCACCTCCCAGTGGAAGCTGCTGACGCCGCGGTCGTCGGTGCTGCCGCTGCCGTTGAGCAACAAGCTGTTCACCGGGAGAAACAGCTTCTTGTCAGGACCCACGATGGCCACCGGACCACGGTTTGACCCTCGGACCTCCGAAACTGAACAAAGAGAGAAGAAACCAGAGTCAATAAAAAAAAAAATCTGGTTTTAATGACACTATAAATATTTATTTGTTAATTTAATACGTCTTATTATTATTATTATTATTATTATTTCCTTCCCCTGCTGCTGAGTTTTCTTCACCTGACTCAGCGGTTGTGGTCGGAGGGTCAACACCGGCAGCTGAGGAGGTGGTGGCAGGGTCAGAGGTCGCGGTCGGCGGGCCGGTGGTGGTTGGTGGAGGTCCAGCTGCAGACAGGAGAGAAGATGCAGAGAAAAATCTGTTTGAACTACACACAGCAAGGGGCGCCGCAGAGCACCACACACAGCAGGGGGCGCCGCAGAGCACCACACACAGCAGGGGGCGCCGCAGAGCACCACACACAGCAAGGGGGCTGCATCAGTGAAACGGACCTGATGTGCGTGCTTCTTCAGAAACAGGCGTCGGTTCTGCGGTGACCGAAGCGTCCAGTTTAACGGTGATGGGTGAAGTCCGCTCCACGGGGTTTCCAACGGACATCAGCAGGGGGCGACCTGCAGGCAGACGACAACATGAAGGTGAGTTTGTTCGTACGTGTTTGTCGTTCAGTTTCATTCTTGTGAACGCAATATTTTAAAAACACCCACAAGGGATTTCTTTAAATTTGGCACCAACATTCACTCGGCCTCGAGGAGAATCTCATTACAGTTTGGTGGTCAAAGGTCAAAGTTCAAGGTCACTGCGACCTCATGTCTTTTCTATACTTATGAACTCGTTATCTAAGGAACACCTCAAGGGACTTTCTTCAAATTTGGCACAAACATTCACTTGGACTCAAAAATGAACAGATACGATTTTGGTGGTCAAAGTTCAAGATCACTGTGGCCTCACAAAACGTTTTTGCCCAAAGCTAGGTGATCCATACACTAATAATGACCAAATTTCACTGATATCGTCATCGCCCCCTGGTGGCTGGTTACTGTTCCAGCACTTTAAAATGATCAGTACATGTTTCTGAGAGTGGATGTCACACAGTGACTGTTGCCATGGTGTTATGGAGGTCCACCTGCCTGTGTTGGTTGTTGCGCTGATGGTCCAGTGGGCTGCAGCTGGAGTCGGCACCGAAGTCCCGCTGTGGTCTAGTTGGGTCGAGACGGTCGCTGGTTCCGGCGACGTAGAAACAGAACTTCTGGTCTGTGAAAGACAAACGTTGTTTCGGTTTAATGTGCAGCTCAGAACAGATTAATCTGTAATAAACTACTCGTCATCGTTATTAAACAGCCTCCAGCTCCGTGGGTCACTCACGGTCGTCTCTGCAGTCGGGTTGGTTGGTCTCCTGGTTCGGTCCTCGTCTCCGCGGCTCACGTTCCCCCCGGAGGAGGATCCACTCGGGGCCACGCTGCTCTCAGGACCCTCCTCGGCCTCTGATTGGTTGAACTTGTCTGTGTCCTTCAAAGTGTCCACCTCCACGCCGGCCCCGCCCCTCTCCTCCGGACTCCCCTCCGAGTACTCTACGTCCAGCATCCCCGGGTCCGGGAAGTCCCGCTGGGGCCCGTCAAAGAGGGCGAGGTCCTTCAGAGCCTCCAGGTCCCCGGGGGCCTCGGAGGAGCGGGACGGGGGCCTCCAGCGGCCGGCGTACGGCTGTCCTCTCACCAGGGACTGAAGCACCAGCGTCTGCGGCGACGTCCTCCGCACGAAGGCGAGGAAGGAGTCGGCGTCGGGTCTCTCTCGTGGCTGACAGTTCTCCCTCTGCTGGCAGCTCAGGACGTAGCAGCGGCCCTCGAACAGCCAGGCCAGGTCGTAGCCGGGCAGGTCGCAGCACGCCGCCACGCACTGCGGCAGCGACGCCACGCCGGGAACCCGCAGGATACCGCTGCTGTCCACCGCCGGGGACACCACGGCCTCGGAGAAGGTCGCCCCCTGCCAGCACTGAGACGCCACTGCAGCTAAAACAGAAACATCAGCTGTGACTGCGGTCACGTGACTGCGGTCATGTGACTGCATACGTGTTTATGAATGTGACTGTTTTACCTTCAAGGCTGTGAAGCAGCAGCAGAAATATTTTCTGCCACATCGTCCGTCAGTCTGAGTCAGAAACAAACACACAGACAGGAAACAGGAAGTTCAACACCGTGAATTCAAACGGAGGATTTGGCTGGAAGAGTCGGAGTCCACAAGTAAATAGTCTTATATATATATAATAGTCTTATATATATATATATAAATTCAAACATCTATGAATATTAAAACAACATTTTTATTTAGAATAATGGTAAGATATCTTTCATACAATTTTTGGCATGGAAATAATTACAGTCCTCCAGATTCTTTATTAAAATAACAAACAAAAAACAAAACATCACAATCAAATGTTAAAAAGATGAATCACTTTGTAAATTTGAAGATATCAGTATCATGTTATGTAAATCCAAAAAAAGGAGAAAACAGCTAAACATTTAGCATGTTTCATATAAACCAGTTAAATACAACGAGCCGAGACCTAAATGGAACCCGGACAGTTTCAGCACCACGCCGCCGGACAGTTTCAGCACCACGCCGCCGGACAGTTTCAGCACCACGCCGCCGGACAGCGCCGCCGGAGCCCCGCCCAGCAGCACGCTGCACTGCGATGGAAAATAAACGCATCTTCACCCCACTGACACCGCATCCACCTGCTGTGTTTGAATATTAATATAAATCAAACATTTGAGAGTTTAACTTGAGCAGCTTCTATAAAAACACATTGCAGCGCAGTTTCTGCAGACTATCCGAGTCTGTGCACATAATGCGCAGCTCGCGCTCCTCCAGATATTCTTTAATCCAAATCCCGTCCAAAAACATTACTGTTAAAGGTTTCCTTCCTAATGAGAAACAAATCAAAGAGGAAAGAAAACTATTTATAACATATTCTGTATCCATATTAATCACTCTTTAATTCGGCATATGTTCAACACTCTAAACATCAAACCCTCCATTAAAATCTTCAACTTTCTCAGACGGTCTGTCGGTGCTGCCCACCAGACTTCTGCACTTGGAATTTCACTAAAACCACGTCGAGTCAGGAAAATGACACACGTGCTGATAAACGGCCCCGAAACGCGCACATACTGATGGAAACCCGACTTTAAACGGTGTGTCTGGTTCTCACAGCTTTACTTACATGAGGGAGTAAAATTGATGGATTTTTAAATGGAGTTCGGCGCTGACAAGGCAGACCGCAGACACAATCCTCGCTAACGTCTGTCAACAAAACGACGCCATTTTTTCACCTTTTTCCACTTTGAGGGCAAAAAGCGGCTTCATGTCTGCAGATGAGACGAATTCCGTCCTCTTCGTGTCGTCGGTGTCCGTTTGAACGACCTGAACGTGAGCGGTACCGTTAACCCACCTGGTGTCGGGCCACGGCTCTCCCGGTCCTCCCAGCGGCCCGGTTCGGCCTCACTGGTTCCCCGCAGCGGTACCGGTCCGTCCCACAGGTGACATACTGGAGTCACTGGGTGGGGTTTCACTGGTCACACCGGGATTCCGAGTCTCTGCCGAGAAAACACGAGCAGTGTCGAGTCTGCGAAAACGACGTGCCTAACATCCGGTCTTCACTTTCAAAATAAAACACGAAACGAGCCACTGCAGTTGATCGTGTAAAATAGAAAATGAAAGCGTCATTTCAGCGGGATGTCATCAGAAGTTATTATGTAGGTAATTTATACCAATCTGTAGTTCAAATAAGTGACGAAGCACTTTTCTTTTTCGTTTTGAAAATTTGTATTTGTTTGGCCAGATTTTTCTGTAAAAGCTAAATCCAACATGTTTCTACATTATAGTGTAGTTTCAGAATACTTTTACAACCATGTTTATCTGTCCCTGTTTGCACTTTTAGAGTAAACCTGTATTATGTTATTTTGATTTTATTTCCCTGACAAAAAGAGATATAATTATTCAGAGAACAACAATATTTCTTAAACAATATGGGAAAGACAGTAGGAATGAATAAATACAATTATTAGCAAAGCCTGTGGATTAAATTTAGCACAATGAGATTTCCCAAAATATCCTTTGGCAACTGTTTTTAAAATCTTCTAGTTGAAAAGCTATTTTTGTATGTTACAAACTCTAAATCAGAGGAAAAAAATAAATGCAATTTTGTTCAGGAGAAAAACCTGCAGACTCAAATAAACTTTTTTTTGGTGGCTCATTCTAAAGTTTTTCATCTTTTTTGGGTCATTTTATATTTTTACTTTGTGATTTTCCAACAAATTTTTACTCCAATGAAATCAGAGGATCTGCACACTCTGTGGGCCCACTTGAAGCCTCCGGGCCCCGAGTCGGTGCAAAGACATCCATTCCTGTATCGGCTCAAATACAACTTACCTGAACAAACCAGTTTCAGACAACATGCAGTATATATTAAATATACATATAATTGACATCATCGCTGTGTGAGTCAAAACTTAAAACTATGACTTCATTCATGTTCTATCTGTGATTTATATACTTCATTACATCACTGTTATTTCTCCTTTGAGTTCTTAAGATGCTTAAATTTTATTTTGAAGGGAATATCTGATTTAAACCTGTATGGTAACTGGATGATATTAATGACAAATAAATACATATAAAATAATGAATGAATGTTATTTTTCTCCTTTAGAAACGAAGCAGCACGCGGACGTCTCAGCCTCTACGCTGACTTTTATTTTTTGTGTTTTCTTAAAAAAACAAAAACAACAGAAATCACAGCCGGATATAAATTACAACAGCAAACACAATAATCAGTTTTAAATACACTCGTCTCGTCTGACTGCAACTCACTCGACCAATAAAACACCCAGAAGTCAGAGGCTGAATCGGCTGTTTGTTTGAGAGGCTGTTGACGACCTCGTCGGTCGGATCGATCCTCAGAGTCCTTCGCTCACCGACTCCTCGGCAGACACAAACAAACGATCACAGATCAATAAAAGTTTCAACAGCAGACGTCTACAGTCGATGCTTCGTGTAAAATGAGTTCGCAGAAACACGCTCGGTATATTCAGGACTGCTCATCGTCCTCTGATCCGTTCGTCTGGTGACACTTTGCTGCTTTCATGAAGTTATTGATGAAAATAATGAAACAGAAACGGATCGATCACGGAGCTGATCGGACGCCTGATCGATCACGGAAGAGCAGACGAACTCACTGAAACTACAGTTTCCATTCAGTTACTTTTGTATGAAGAGTAACTTAAAAAAAACAGTGCAGCCAAAGTGTGTAATACACCTGCCAGTCCACCAGAGGGCAGCGTGTGGTGGTTCGAATCTGCGAGGAAAAAACAACGCAGATTTCTTTGAAGAAATGTTTTCATAAACTGAACCACGATTTATTTTCCTATATGTCACCACATGGTTTTGCTTTCGTAAACGTAAATATGTGGTTTTGTGTTCCTGAACGTAATCGCGTGGTTTTTAACCTAATCGTGACCATGTGTTTTTCACGCTGCCCTCTGGTGGACTGGAGGGTGAATTACACACTTTGCTGTGATAGCTAACACGTGTTAATGTGTTTATATTGAATTAATAAAATCTGAGTGTGACTGAACTCGACAGGACGTGAAGTCTCTGGTTTGAAACCCGGAAGCTGCTGCCGAGGTGCCGCGGAGCAAACTGTTGGTTACTCTGCCAGTCAACAACAAACAAACAAACAAACAAACAAACAAACAAACAGACGGACAGGAAGGTGAACGTGCATCAGGTCGGGTCACACTGAGCATGCTCCACAGCGCTCCGCCCGCTGAGCGTCTGGTTCGGGACGTGAAGATCATCACGTTTAATAAATATGATTTTATTGCTTTATTGTATAAATTCCAAACCGTTCGTCCCACAGCAGATGTGAAAAAAACACGTGATTAAAAGAAATCCACGTCACTTTATCGCGCAATCTTGTGACCTCTAGTGGACTGATGGGGAATTACGCGCTATTTCGAGCAGCTGCACGAATTACGGTCATTAATATTATGACATTTTAATTTTTTTTATCAGGAAGTTGTGGATCGACAGATCGTAACGAGTTTCCATCCTCCGGTTTTTAAAGAACATTTTCAGGTTGTGCATAAAAATATGAACACCGGAGGAAGGAAACACACGTTTGTTAAAGTTTGAGCCACATCTGGATGGAAACAGCTGCAGATCATTTCTGATAACAGCTGGAGTCACTTTTAATAATATTTAATAACGTTATCAGACTGACGTTTTCCTTTGAAAATCTCTGATCCTGAATCAGACGCTCAGAGCTGAAGACTGAGGTTTTCAAAACACGACACGGTGTCCGTTAAATCCTCCGGAACATTTTCTGCAACTGAGTCCTGGTCTTCATCACGTTATTGCACCGAGTCTCAAATAACTTTATCTACACGTCATCGTACAGATTTCACATCTGATGAGTTTCACATCTCCAGCTGCTAACAGTTCGGACGCAGGATGTTTAAGACTTTCTTCTTCTTCCCCTCCATCGACCCCAACATCCTCCCCGCCAAAATAAGATCTTTGTTCAAACAGGAAGTTGAATTTTTCCCTCAAAGCTGACGAAAAAAAGAAAGCTGGACGTCCGGAAGGAGGTCCAGGTCCTGAAGGAGGTCCAGGTCTTTAAGGAGGTCCAGGTCCTGAAGGAGGTCCAGGTCTTTAAGGAGGTCCAGGTCCTGAAGGAGGTCCTGAAGGAGGTCCAGGTCTTTAAGGAGGTCCAGGTCCTGAAGGAGGTCCAGGTCCTGAAGGAGCTGATGGATCTCTTCTGGACTCTAAACATCCTGTTGATGAAATCATGTTATGATGTTTTGGAGGGCTGAGTCTTCTTCATCATCTTCTTCATCTGACTTTTCTTCTTCTGGGAAACGTGGACGTTGCAGCGAGCAGTGTCAGTTTAATCCCTTTTTTTTTTCTTTCTGAGACTCGACGCGTTCCAAACGGTGAAATGTGGGATTCTGACTTTTACAACCACTTTGATCATGTTAGAGAAACGGTTTCAACCCTTTCCGACCTCATCGAACGACTTCCTGGAGGATTTCCTGTTTCTACAAACAACATCAGACCTGCGAAGCTTCTTCTTCTGTGGTCGTTTTAATCCTAATAAAATCTCAAACGGAGAGAAGAACTCCTGACCAGCTCCCTCGGTTGGTTCCCTCAGACGCTCTCGGACCGACTCAGGAGGTGATGGAGGCGAAGAGCAGCTGGTTCAGACAGAGGAGGAGGAGGAGAAGGAGCGTGTAATTCTGATGTCCACCAGGAGGCAGCAGAGAGGTGAGGAGTGCAGGCGGCAGGTGAAGGCAGCAGGGCCCTCTCCCCCCAGAGGGACAGAGGGGTTAGAGGTCACTCAGCACTCCAGCGGCGGGTGGAAGCTGCGTCTGCAGTCCACCGCTTTGGGGCTCGGAGGCTGAGCTCGCTTCCTCCGGAGCTCCTCCCGACTCAGAGTCCCGCTGAGACGCGAGTACGCCGCCTTGTACTTCTTATCGAAGGCAGCTGGAGACGGACAGAGAGATAGATCATTATCAGGACATGGTGTTAAATCATGAGAAGGATCAAGAGAAGGATCAAGAGAAGGATCATGAAAAGGATCAAGAGAAGGACCAGGAGAAGGATCAAGAGAAGGATCAGGAGAAGGATCATGAGAAGGATCAGGAGAAGGATCAGGAGAAGGATCAGAAGAAGGACCAGGAGAAGGATCATGAAAAGGATCAAGAGAAGGATCAAGAGAAGGATCAAGAGAAGGATCATGAAAAGGATCAAGAGAAGGATCAGGAGAAGGATCAAGAGAAGGACCAGGAGAAGGATCATGAAAAGGATCAAGAGAAGGATCAAGAGAAGGATCAAGAGAAGGATCAGGAGAAGGATCAAGAGAAGGATCAAGAGAAGGATCAAGAGAAGGATCAGGAGAAGGATCATGAGAAGGATCAAGAGAAGGATCAAGAGAAGGATCATGAAAAGGATCAAGAGAAGGATCAGGAGAAGGATCAGAAGAAGGACCAGGAGAAGGATCATGAAAAGGATCAAGAGAAGGATCAAGAGAAGGATCAAGAGAAGGATCAAGAGAAGGATCATGAAAAGGATCAAGAGAAGGATCAGGAGAAGGATCAAGAGAAGGACCAGGAGAAGGATCAGGAGAAGGATCATGAGAAGGATCATGAAAAGGATCAGGAGAAGGATCATGAGAAGGATCAGGAGAAGGATCATGAAAAGGATCAAGAGAAGGATCAAGAGAAGGATCAGGAGAAGGATCAGGAGAAGGATCAGAAGAAGGACCAGGAGAAGGATCATGAAAATGATCAAGAGAAGGACCAGGAGAAGGATCAGGAGAAGGATCAGGAGAAGGATCATGAAAAGAATCAAGAGAAGGATCAAGAGAAGGATCAGGAGAAGGATCAGGAGAAGGATCATGAAAAGGATCAAGAGAAGGATCAAGAGAAGGATCAGGAGAAGGATCAAGAGAAGGATCAAGAGAAGGATCAGGAGAAGGATCATGAGAAGGATCAAGAGAAGGATCAAGAGAAGGATCATGAAAAGGATCAAGAGAAGGATCAGGAGAAGGATCAGAAGAAGGACCAGGAGAAGGATCATGAAAAGGATCAAGAGAAGGATCAAGAGAAGGATCAAGAGAAGGATCATGAAAAGGATCAAGAGAAGGATCAGGAGAAGGATCAAGAGAAGGACCAGGAGAAGGATCAGGAGAAGGATCAGGAGAAGGATCAGGAGAAGGATCAGGAGAAGGATCATGAAAAGGATCAGGAGAAGGATCATGAGAAGGATCAGGAGAAGGATCATGAAAAGGATCAAGAGAAGGATCAAGAGAAGGATCATGAAAAGGATCAAGAGAAGGATCAAGAGAAGGATCATGAGAAGGATCAGGAGAAGGATCAGGAGAAGGATCAGAAGAAGGACCAGGAGAAGGATCATGAAAATGATCAAGAGAAGGATCAAGAGAAGGATCATGAAAAGGATCAAGAGAAGGATCAAGAGAAGGATCAGGAGAAGGATCAGGAGAAGGATCAGAAGAAGGACCAGGAGAAGGATCATGAAAATGATCAAGAGAAGGATCAAGAGAAGGACCAGGAGAAGGACCAGGAGAAGGATCAGGAGAAGGATCAGGAGAAGGATCAGGAGAAGGACCAGGAGAAGGATCATGAGAAGGATCAGGAGAAGGATCAGGAGAAGGATCAGGAGAAGGACCAGGAGAAGGATCATGAAAAGGATCAAGAGAAGGATCATGAAAAGGATCAAGAGAAGGATCATGAGAAGGATTAGGAGAAGGATCAAGAGAAGGACCAGGAGAAGGATCAGGAGAAGGATCAAGAGAAGGATCAAGAGAAGGATCAGGAGAAGGATCAAGAGAAGGACCAGGAGAAGGATCAGGAGAAGGATCAGGAGAAGGATCAGGAGAAGGATCAAGAGAAGGATCAGGAGAAGGATCAGGAGAAGGATCAGGAGAAGGATCAGGAGAAGGACCAGGAGAAGGACCAGGAGAAGGATCAAGAGAAGGATCAAGAGAAGGATCAAGAGAAGGATCAGGAGAAGGATCAGGAGAAGGATCAAGAGAAGGACCAGGAGAAGGACCAGGAGAAGGACCAGGAGAAGGATCAGGAGAAGGATCAGGAGAAGGATCACGTGCTTCATCCTGGGAGTCGGTCAGACTTACCAACGTGGTCTTTGCCCATCGCTGCCAGAGTGAGGAAGAGGAACTCTCTGTACAAACTCCTGTCGACACAAAACACACAAACATTCACTGATGAACAAAATAACAACAGACAGCAGTCATGAAGGTTCTGATGATGGTTCTCTGTTGTGATGAAGGTTCTGATGAAGGTTCTGTGTTGTGATGAAGGTTCTCTGTTGTGATGAAGGTTCTGTGTGAGCTCACCTTTGGATCCTCGGAGAACCGGGCTGTTTGGACAGCGTGTCCAGGAAGAGCGTGACGGCCTTGTGGACCTCGTTCATGCCGACCCAGCGCAGCACCTCCTCCAGGAAGGAGAGGGTGAATGGGTGGTTGTGTCTCCGCCAGCTGTGGTTCCTCATTGGGACGCCACCTGGTGGAGGAGGAGCAGAATCACAGCTGGAGGGCTCCTTAAAAGTTCTGGTATCGGTCGGTGTGAACACGGTGTGTCTTACTGTGGATCCTCCAGAGGACATAGAGGGGGGGCCACTGGTCCGTGTCGGGGGTCAGGGTGTCCCAGAGGAGGCGGACCCTCACTTCTGTGTTCTCCGACTGAGAAACATACAACACACATGATGACGGTTTACATGAGTAAGTACTGAGTGAAGATGTTACCTGAGAGAAGGTGTTACCTGAGAGAAGGTGTTACCTGAGAGAAGGTGTTACCTGAGAGAAGATGTTACCTGAGTGAAGATGTTACCTGAGTGAAGATGTTACCTGAGAGAAGGTGTTACCTGAGAGAAGATGTTACCTGAGAGAAGGTGTTACCTGAGTGAAGGTGTTACCTGAGTGAAGATGTTACCTGAGTGAAGGTGTTACCTGAGAGAAGATGTTACCTGAGTGAAGGTGTTACCTGAGTGAAGATGTTACCTGAGAGAAGATGTTACCTGAGTGAAGATGTTACCTGAGAGAAGGTGTTACCTGAGAGAAGATGTTACCTGAGTGAAGATGTTACCTGAGAGAAGGTGTTACCTGAGAGAAGATGTTACCTGAGTGAAGATGTTACCTGAGTGAAGATGTTACCTGAGAGAAGATGTTACCTGAGTGAAGATGTTACCTGAGAGAAGGTGTTACCTGAGAGAAGATGTTACCTGAGTGAAGATGTTACCTGAGTGAAGATGTTACCTGAGTGAAGATGTTACCTGAGAGAAGATGTTACCTGAGTGAAGATGTTACCTGAGTGAAGATGTTACCTGAGAGAAGATGTTACCTGAGAGAAGATGTTACCTGAGTGAAGATGTTACCTGAGAGAAGGTGTTACCTGAGAGAAGATGTTACCTGAGTGAAGATGTTACCTGAGTGAAGATGTTACCTGAGTGAAGATGTTACCTGAGAGAAGATGTTACCTGAGTGAAGATGTTACCTGAGAGAAGGTGTTACCTGAGAGAAGATGTTACCTGAGTGAAGATGTTACCTGAGTGAAGATGTTACCTGAGTGAAGATGTTACCTGAGAGAAGATGTTACCTGAGTGAAGATGTTACCTGAGTGAAGATGTTACCTGAGAGAAGGTGTTACCTGAGAGAAGATGTTACCTGAGTGAAGATGTTACCTGAGAGAAGGTGTTACCTGAGAGAAGATGTTACCTGAGTGAAGATGTTACCTGAGTGAAGATGTTACCTGAGTGAAGGTGTTACCTGAGAGAAGGTGTTACCTGAGAGAAGATGTTACCTGAGAGAAGATGTTACCTGAGTGAAGGTGTTACCTGAGTGAAGGTGCTACCTGAGTGAAGGTGTTACCTGAGTGAAGGTGCTACCTGAGAGAAGGTGTTACCTGAGAGAAGGTGCTACCTGAGTGAAGGTGTTACCTGAGTGAAGGTGCTACCTGAGTGAAGATGTTACCTGAGTGAAGGTGTTACCTGAGTGAAGGTGTTACCTGAGTGAAGGTGCTACCTGAGTGAAGATGTTACCTGAGAGAAGGTGTTACCTGAGAGTACTGGCTGACCAGCGCCGACGCCCTGACCAGCTGTAGCAGGTGACTCGGCAGGCCAAGCCGCTGGAAGTACCAGACCAGGTTCCAGAAGATGATGGAGTGGCTGTCCAGGAACTGCGGCTGGGCCAGAACCACGTCGCCCTCGTTCTCCAGCAGACTCTCCAGCTCCTTCCTCAGAACCAGAGGGCTCAGGTAGGCCACCGTCACCTGCGGAGCCCCGCCCACTGACGAACCCTGAGGTAAAAAGGGGGCGGAGTCCATCAGCAAGACAGAAAAAGGGGGGCGGGAAGACGGAAGATGACACGTGAGCCGTGTGAGAGCCGTTACCGTGGTGGTTCTGCTGTTGTCGGAGTAGCTGCTGGTCTCGGAGGCGGAGTCATCGCTCAGCCCGTTACACTGCGACCGCAGTGATGCCTCGTGACCACCAGGGGGCCGCACGGCGCTCTCCACCTCGTCCTCCAGGTTCCAGTTGCCGCGCTCCGCACTGAGAGGACGGGACAGAGGACACATCAGAACTTCTTGTTGTTGAATATTTGCCCCGTAGTGGCCCTCGGCGGTGCTGCACCGAGACTTCGAACATTTTTCTAAACGGTCTGAGGTTCGTACCTGCTGACGGGTCCGAGGTCGCAGATCTCAGCGTTCAGGAAGGGGACGAAGGAGGCGGAGCAGAACGGGCAGGACGAGTTCAGGTTGGAGTCGTCCGACGTCCAGCCGGCCATGATCTCCTCGTCGTACACCAACGAGTTGCAGCTGCGACACAGCGAGCAGCTGGACATCAACACCTGGAGGCACAGAAGACAGCAGGGGTCAGAGGTCACCGCCACACCCACAGACGACCTCCCCTCCCGACGACCCGGTTACCTCCATCCCCGCCGTCTCCTGGTTGGCATCCCAGGACCGGCGCAGAGGATACGCTGGGGTGGGCGTGTCCGTCAAGTCGAGGTCACTTCCTACCGATAGCGAGCTCTGAGGGGAGACAACATGGAGACAGGTGAAGAACACGTGATGAAGAACACGTGATGAAGAACACGTGATAAAGAACACGTGATAAAGAACACACGTCACCTCAGACGTGGCGCTGACCAGCCTCTCTTTGGCTTTCAGCAGAGTTTCGGCCATTTGAGCCTTCCTGGACTGCCTCTGCTCAGATACTCTTCGTACTCCTCCCCCACTCCCCCCTCCTCCTCCTCCTCCTCCTCCTCCTTTTCCTCCTCCTCCTCCTCCCGGCCGCCGGTCGTCCACGCTGGCAGTTCGTCGCACTGACACTCGGTTTCGGGTCGGCGTGAGCAGCTGCTGCAGTTTCCCCGCCAGCCCGCCACGGCTCGGAGACGACACGTTGTTGTAGTTCTCATCTACGACTTTGTTCCTGCCGGACGAGTCTCGAGTCCCCGCAGGTCTGAAGAACAGGTGAGAACAGGGAGAACAGGTGAGATCAGAGAGAACAGGTGATATCAGAGAGAACAGGTGAGAACAGGGAGAACAGGTGAGATCAGAGAGAACAGGTGAGATCAGAGAGAACAGGTGATATCAGAGAGAACAGGTGAGATCAGAGAGAACAGGTGAGATCAGGGAGAACAGGTGAGATCAGAGAGAACAGGTGATATCAGGGAGAACAGGTGAGAACAGGGAGAACAGGTGAGATCAGGGAGAACAGGTGAGATCAGAGAGAACAGGTGAGATCAGGGAGAACAGGTGAGAACAGGGAGAACAGGTGAGATCAGAGAGAACAGGTGAGATCAGAGAGAACAGGTGATATCAGAGAGAACAGGTGAGAACAGGGAGAACAGGTGAGATCAGGGAGAACAGGTGAGATCAGAGAGAACAGGTGAGATCAGGGAGAACAGGTGAGATCAGGGAGAACAGGTGAGAACAGGGAGAACAGGTGAGATCAGAGAGAACACGTGAGATCAGGGAGAACAGGTGAGATCAGGGAGAACAGGTGAGATCAGAGAGAACAGGTGAGAACAGGGAGAACAGGTGAGATCAGAGAGAACACGTGAGATCAGGGAGAACAGGTGAGATCAGAGAGAACAGGTGAGATCAGAGAGAACAGGTGAGATCAGGGAGAACAGGGAGAACAGGTGATATCAGGGAGAACAGGTGAGATCAGAGAGAACAGGTGAGATCAGGGAGAACAGGGAGAACAGGTGATATCAGGGAGAACAGGTGAGATCAGGGAGAACAGGTGAGATCAGGGAGAACAGGTGAGAACAGGGAGAACAGGTGAGATCAGAGAGAACAGGTGAGATCAGGGAGAACAGGTGAGATCAGGGAGAACAGGTGAGATCAGAGAGAACAGGTGATATCAGAGAGAACAGGTGAGATCAGAGAGAACAGGTGAGATCAGGGAGAACAGGTGAGAACAGGGAGAACAGGTGAGATCAGAGAGAACAGGTGAGATCAGGGAGAACAGGTGAGATCAGAGAGAACAGGTGAGATCAGAGAGAACAGGTGAGATCAGGGAGAACAGGTGAGATCAGGGAGAACAGGTATGAAACTCTGAGTCTAGGACCAGAACCTGGTAAGTGGACCAACCTGCCGTCTCTCTCGGCCGGCTGGCAGCTGCAGTCCGGTTCTGAATCCGCCGACTCGGCACACTCCTTGTAGAAGTTGGAGAGGCAGACTTGACTCCGGCGGACCAGAACTCCTCCGGGGGGCGCTGGAGGCGGAGTCGAGGTGTCCCTGCGTCCCAGTGGAGGTTTCCTGGAGACGGTGTCCCCGCAGTCGTTGGTGCCGGCGTTACGGAGGATCGTCTTCCTGCACAGCTTGACATCTGAGACACAGAACAGACAGACGGGTCAGAACATGGTTTACCTCGGAGAACGGATCCGCAACCCGACGCCGGCGCCTGGAAGACGGGGGGGTGGGGGCGTGTCTCTTACTGTCGCTGGGCGTCTTCATGCTGTTCAGACTGTTGCTCTTCACCAGCGGACCAGTCAGAGATTCGTGACTGGAGCTGTCACTCAGACCGCTCCAGCTGGACTGCCGAATCAGAGAGGAGTGGGGGCGTGGCCTCAGGTCAGGTTCCGTCATGGCATCTTTAACATGAAAAAACAGGAACGATCAGCAACACTCGGTTTGTAAAATATTGATAAAAAGATTCAAATCAATCGATCGCACGGCATCATCGATCGGAAACGAATCTGAACTTCACTTCCTGCTTTCCGACCTATCCAAATTAAAGTACCGACTGCAGTGAGACTCCTCCCCCTCCGATCGATGACGCTCAGCTCTGTCTGACATCATTCACTGAAATATTGCTGACCTGCCCGCGACCCCACCGAGCCGCTCTTCTGTCGCTGTCTGATTGGCTGCCTGAACTGGGCCACGGCCAACAGGACGTTCCTCAGCTTGGCCCAGCGGAGACGTCCGCCCTGATTGGTGGACGGCCACTTGCTCTCCAGCACCGCCTGGGGACAGAGGACAAAAATGATCAAGCGACAACCAACAATAACGTCACCTGTCGGAGCCCCGCCCACATCTACAGGAAACCCTACTGCGCCCCGGGCCTGCCAATCAAAGAGCCCCGCCCCAAAACGTAGCCGTGTTTGAGTCTTAATATGTAATTATGAAGCTACGTCCACTTTTATATTCAGTTTATGGTGCAGAGTGACGGTAAGTGTGTGTGTGTGTGTGTGTGTGTGTGTGTGTGTGTGTGTGACCTTGTTGTAGTATCCGTAGGTGATGGTATTCGGGGTGATTCCTGCCTTCTTCATCTCCAGCAGGACTCGAACAGCGAGAACCGGCTGACCGTAGAGACCACAGAGCTGCATCAGGATCCGGTAACACACCTGAAACACACACACACACACACACACACACACACACACACACACACACACACACACAGTTCAACATTTTTGAAAATGAGTTTGTTCTTCGAGATGTCCAGATGTATTTTTAATCGACGGTTAGCCTAGCTTAGCATAAACACTTGAAATGGGTGGAAACTGCTAGCCTGGATCAAAACCAGGTCTGTTTTTTTCTGTTTTTTAGATTTCAGGACGTTAAGAGACAAAAACAGGAAATGAAACAAACAGAACATCATCAACATCTGACAGGTCCAAATGACCTTTGGCCCCCGTGCGCGGCTCACCTCGTCCGGCAGCACCACCTTGCGGTTCTCCATGTGTTTGAGCACATCGTAGGCCGTGTTCAGGGCGCGCACCTTGGCGCTCTCGGCGCGGACGAAGGTGGGCAGGTAGATGAACCAGAGCCCGTAGCAGTGACCCAGCAGGCACTTGGACCACATGTCCGGCACCGCCGAGTACTTCTGGGCCCGCTTCTGGGCCAGCTTGATCTCCTGCACGGGTCACATGACAGGACGTCAAGGGGGAGGGGCTTTCAAACTTTTTATTATCTAGAGGTCATCGTTGGTTTGTGAGCCGGAGGCTTTTTGGAGCCGACCTCTAGTGGCACTCGCTGGTATTGCAGCTGAAGACACTTCTGGATCAGAACCATTTTACAGACCTGAAGCTACGAACTCTTTTAGAAACAGTCTGTTGTCAACACACACACACACACACACACACGGCTGCGTTCATAACATGCTCCTGCAGCGCCCCCTGCTGGGTGGAAGTCTGTATCACAAACTCTCAATTACTGAAAACTTGACAATTTCAAAATATGTGAAATCAAAAGTTTCTCAGAGCTCTCAAATATCTTCCAAACCTCCCATTTTTTTTTACAGCTGAAAGCACATTTAAAAACTATTTTTCACTCTTCATAGTTAGTAATGACATGTTTCATTGAATACTACATTTTTTTATTTGTCCATAAAAAATATGAATTTAAATTCCCGTGTTTTGACGCAGATGACTGACTGAAGTCCTCGTTGTGTTCTACATGTAACTGACTGTTGTTCAGTATTAAACGGCGACAGTCTGCGGCCTCTGAATATTGGATGAGCAGTGAAATATTGATACGGATTCATGAAATTAAAATGAAACACAGGAAGTCTGTTAACGAGGAGAACTGGGTCACAGCGACAATCTCTGGAGCTGAAGGACCCGAACAACACGTCTACGTCACCTGTTTGGTGCGGCGGGGGGCGGGGCTACTGGGGGCGCTGCCTTTGGTCGGGACCCGCAGCTGGTCGTGGGGTCGGTCGAACAGTTCCGGTTTCAACGTGGGGAACGTCTCGTAGCTGGAAGATTAAAACAGGCAGTCAAGTTTTAAAGCTGCATCAATAAAATGATTGTTAGCATAGTTAGCTGCTTGCTAGCTCACAGACCGTTTTAAACACTGAGCGTTCTGATTGTTTCTCTGCTGAAGATTTAAATTGTTAAAACAGGCAGTCTCACGTCAGGCTTTGAAACCTGAGTGACGACAGTGGGACAAGGAGGGTAAAAGTGTACCTTTAAGGGGCGGAGCTCTCGTACCTGTAGGGGGCGGGGCTCTCGGACCCGTCGGATTCCTGCGGTTCTTCGGGAGGCATGATGAAGACGGTGTGTTCTCCGCTGTGAGTCTCGTCCAGGTCGATCAGCCGCACGTCCTCCGGCTTCTCTACGTCCACCTGCTCACCGCAACAACAACAACATCAATGACATCAACAACAACAACAACAATACCACAGGTGAGACGTTCATCATGTGACCCGCTGGCGGGACTGAAGAAGAAACGGCTCCAACCTTCTGGACACACTCGTCGAAGAACTCGAGGCAGGCGTGGCGGTCGCTGACGAAGGAGCATTCCTCGATGAACTGCGTGAACATCTGCGTTCTCGTCAGCTGGCCGTAGAGTTTCTGCTGCGTTCGGTCGCGAGACTTCAGGAAGCCTTCGGGAGGAAGAGACATTAGAAATAAACATACAAAAGGACGACATGGCGGAGTAAAAACCAGGACAGCTTCCTGTCCGTCTGCGAGCGGCGCACCCTGCAGGTTGAAGAGCGAGCTGCAGTCGGTAGTGGTGTCGGACGGCGCCGTGGTGATGGGCAGCAGGAAGGTCCGGTATCCTCGCAGCAGGCAGCTCATGAAGCGCAGGAAGGCCTCCTGGATCTCCAGCTCCAGCTGCTTCTGGCGCCGGTAGATCTGGTCGTAGTCGGTCAGCAGGAACTCCAGCGTCGCCTCCTCCTGGACGGGGGTGCAAACTGCAGCCGCGAGAGGCGAGTCAGGCACCGAAAATATTCAAGTCTTGTACTTTCAATTTCATCCGAATTCATCCTTTAACTACATCAAAAAAATTTGGTATGTTGTATTTTTCACGCCGTTTCCTTTTCCGTTTCCGGGGGCAACACTCACTCTTCTCCAGGGTCTTGTGGAGGTTGGTGAGCGAGTTGAACAGAGTCTTGCCATGCTTCCTGGGTAACGATCGCCATGACAACGGCTTCTTATCCTCCGATCTGAGACATTGAAAAAGGGGAAAACCGTGACGGTGACGAACACTATATAGGTCAAAGGTCAAAATTTCAGCAAACATTTGAAACAGTTAAGCAGCAGAGATTTTAACCAATTAAAATAAACAAGTTCTTTTTAGAGCTGCAACTCGTTAGTTGATTGATCGTCCAACAAGTAACACTTTACAACAAGGGTTCATTAATTAATTCTATAATAAGCATTAACTAACAGTTAATTAATGTGTAACTAACGTCTATATAGTCATTTATTATTGATGTTCCTGTTCACTTATTAAGTATAAATTTATGCATTATTTTTAAAGATGCTGTTGACAGTCGTAGAAAAAGTAATACAAAATAACAACCAGGTAATTAATACAAAAATAAACATTAACTAACCGGTATCTAATGTCTCTTTTTAACATGTATTCAGGGTTTACAAAGGTTTTAATTAATATCTAAATATGTGGTTGATAAATATCAATTAACATGTCATGAAGTTCACAAAGCAATTTCATCAGGAGGAACCGTTAATTGATGCCTATTACTGTTAATTAACTGTTAATTAATGCTTAATATGATGCTTATTACTACAAAAAGCATCTTTATAATCTATTAAATAATGCATAAATCAATTCCTTAGTGAACACCATTTATAAATGCTTGTATACTTTAATTACCTGCCAATTAACATTAGTTAATGCTTATTACTGCATTAATTAACAGTTAATTAACGTACACTTATCGTAAAGTGTTGTAACGCTGATAAACATAATTTTGTTTTGGTTTCCTGGTTTCAGTGAATGAGTGAGGAGGTCAGTGTGCTGATGGACCCACTGGAAGATGGTGTTGGTGTCCAGGTCGACGCACACCACATCGGTCGGGGGGTCGTACAGGTCGAAGTAGCTGGAGTGGACGCCAACGATGAACGGCATCGGCGCCAGCAGCACGTCGGCCATCTGCAGCGGACACAGAGGGATGTAGGGGCAGAGCCAGCGCAGCGGGAAGCTCATCTGCAGAGACAAGACACGGGGGTCAGGGGTCAGAGACAGGACACGGGGGTCAGGGGTCAGAGACAGGACACGGGGGTCAGGGGTCAGAGACAGGACACGGGGGTCAGGGGTCAGAGACAGGACACGGGGGTCAGGGGTCAGGAGAATTCCGTACACGGCGAAGAACAGGCAAATTTCATGTGTAAAATATTTACCAACTAATATTCAGATCATTGTCATGTGATGTTTTTATGTGTAATCGCTGTTATCTGTTATAAAATGAAATGAAAGGGAAAAAAATTCCTTTCATTTCATTTTATCTGTTTCAAATGTTGTAATGCCTGAATATAAATATCTATAAATAATTATAAATATATATAAATAAAGCTTTTATTCTATTTATTCAGATTTTCTTCTGAACCAGAATTTTTATTTTATTTGTTTTAACCGTCTTGTTTATTTGCTTATTATTTTTTAAATTTGCCTCGATGTCTTTAAATACAACAGCAACTAACTTTAATTTTTTATTAAAGAGTAACCAACAAAATATTAAAAAAAACTAAAGACCAAGAAAAGTCACGTTTGGAGCGCGCGCATGTGTGTGTGTGTGTGTGTGTGTGTGTGTGTGTGTGTGTGTGCGCGTGCGTGTGTGTGTGTGCGTGTGTGTGCGTGTGTGTGCGTGTGTGTGTGTGTGTGTGTGTGTGTGTGCGTGCGTGTCGTACGGAGACAAGCGCCTCGCTGACGGACGTCAGGACGTCGGGTCTCAGCGAGTGCAGCAGCAGTTTGTGTTCTGTGAGGACGGCCAGCAGCAGCGTGCAGGCGTTCTCCGGGCCGAGGTTCTGGAGCAGCTTCAGGAAGCTCGCACCGCTGTAACACACACACACACACACACACACACACACACACACACACACACACACACACACACTTCGACATTTTAGAAAACGTGTTCTTTAAGACGTTCGGATGTCTTTTGCTGCAGTCCGGAGGCGGTTAGCGTAGCTTAGCACAAAGACTGGAAACAGGGGGAAACTGCTAGCGGTGGATCAAAAACCAGCTCTGTCCAACCACTTCTACGTGTTGTGCAGTTGGTGTGTGTGTGTGTGAGTTTGTGATGCTGTTGCCGTGACGAGGGGTGTGTCTGAACAGTGAACTGACCTGAGGGGGAGGGGGGAGGAGACCGGCTGGCAGAGCAGCAGGTTGTCGTACGGAGAGAGCTGCAAGACACACACAGTCAGGTTTTCATCACTTCAGGGGACGTTAAGCCTTCATACTTCTGATGCTGCTTCACATCACGAGAGAAAACCCAGTTCGAGTGAAACGAGACCGTCTGCCAGACGTGTTAAAAACGACAGGTTTCACCACAGTAGTTTTCAGACCAGCAGGAGGCCTGTTGGAGCCTCGTCTTCCTCACTCTGGTGTTTCCTGTCTGACTCTTCAGCTGAGCCTCCGATGACGGCAGAAATACAGAAATGAAAAAACATCTTTAAAACATCATACACAGGGTTCCCACTCAGGGTCAAAGGTCAGAGGTCAAACTGATAAAAAGTAGAATTTAATGACCATTAACGAAAAACAGACAAAATCCAGCCACATGATTTTTATTCCCTGCAGTTTGTGAGCTTTATTTACTCGTTCAGAGGTTTTCAGGAAAAAAAAAAAAAATTCTAATTTTTAAACCAAAAACTGATGAAAATAATTATTTTTAAAATTCCAGGATATTTCAGGACCAGTGGGAAGCCTGCATATAAACACTGCATAAAATAATTACAGTTTAATTACCTTTGACAGCAGACTGATTGGAGAAATCTGTGCTCATTGAAATTTTCTTGAAATTTTTCTAAATTATGAAAAAAATTTCTTTCTTTTTTTAATGTCTTTCTGCAGCAGCTGATTTTAGATTCTGATTTTTTTTTATTCCTCTTTTTTAAGGTTAATAATTTATAATCATGAATCCAGTCATGTGATTTTTTTTAAATATAATTGTTAGTGTCAACAAATGGAGGCTTTTAGAAACAAGATGTAATCAAAATAATATAAAATACAAAACAAAACTAACTTATAAACTTTAAGTTGCAGCTGCTCTCATGTATTTATTTCTTGTTAATTAGATATTTGTTTGTTGTGTAAACACACAGCAGGGGGCGCTGCAGGAAGACGTTAAAGAAAACACTAATTTACCACCTTCATGCAACTCAATCAAGTAAAACTACATTAGCATGAATTAAAGGATTAAACTAGGAAACGTGGAGCGATCAATAAATAAAGGGATTGATTCTGAGTGGGCGGAGTTACCCGGTTTATTCTGCCACCTGGTGGCCGCCTACTTCCTGTTGGAGGAGGAAGTGAAGGATGAAAGTCAGAGGTGAGACTTTTAATTACTGTTGTCAGGATGTTAAATTATTAATGTTCTTTAAGTTCAATAATTTACATCATCGTAAATGTGATGAATAAAAAACAAATGATTGGATCAGCCGGAGGGACGCTGCTGGAAACTGGTTGTTTCAGGGTTAACTGGTCCCGAACATTAATACGAATCAGTTTTTATTTAGTGACTGTTCAAATAAAATAAGTTTGATTTTGTGGCACCTTTTCAAAAAAAATTATAATCTTTGTAATTTGTAGAGTTTTAACTGATTCTATCACAGTAAAGTTGCAGGAATCAGCAAAAAATTGTAGGTCAAGGGAAATTTTCAAACATTTTTTTGACCAACTGTCAGAAATTGTGAACTCCCGGTTCCATAGCAACGCAGCGTAACTCTAAACAATCCCAACACAACCAATCACAGGATGGCGTCCCTCCCGCTGATCCATTCCAGCACCGGCCCATACCTGAACGAGGATGCGAGGACGCTGCGGGGAAGGAAACGGGACGTTGTGCATGAAGCTGGAGACATGTCTGCAGAGACACACAAACAGGAAGACATCTAGTCAATCAATCGATCAATCAATCAATCAATCGTCAATACGTCATTTAAAGCAGTGAATATTCAATAGTTCTGCTGCAGGATGT
The DNA here is from genome assembly GCF_022577435.1 of Embiotoca jacksoni. Taxonomy (NCBI): domain Eukaryota; kingdom Metazoa; phylum Chordata; class Actinopteri; family Embiotocidae; genus Embiotoca; species Embiotoca jacksoni. Next base: position 93,702 of record NW_027185276.1, on the reverse strand, counting down.
ATTTTTATCAGCTGTAAACATCTAAAATCTCCCTGAAACAAACATCCAGATGTCAGTGCAGAAGTCCCTTTAGAAAAAGCTGGTTTTAAAAGCAGACACAGAGACACGGGTAAAACCAGGAGTGACGGACTTCTCCAGCGGCAGGACTTGCGGCCCGGAGATGGAATATCTGTAGACGAAGGTGAGGAACTTCTGGAAGACGGTGAAGAAGGGCCAGTGGGACAGAACGCAGATGCTCTTCTTGGCCTGGAGGCTGCGGTTGGTGATCGGCCGCCGGTCGACCACGCTGAGCAGACCGAGCCGAACGCTCTGCCGCTCCGACAGCAGCTCGCGGGGGAACGACTCGTAGAACTGGATCGCTGCGCCGTAGACCTGCAGGAGGAACGGCAGCTTGAGATCCACCCGAGGTTCAAAACAAAGCGTCGGATTCACTCCGAGGGAGATTTTCAGAAGCGTTTCCCTGATTTCTGTGATTCTAAACATCGTTTCTTTTTTGTCCTTTTTTTTGTATTTCTTGTCGTCTTTTCCTACTTTGTGCTGCAGACACAGTTCATAAAGCTTTCTGTGTTTCAGTCATTAAAAACAGGTTAAAAATGAAGCTCATGTTGCAGCCTGCAGAGTAGTTTTTATTATAAATCTTAGAATCTTTGTGGTGAGCATCAAATTAACGTTTGGTTGTTGTTTTTTTTATCTACTGAAGCTTTTTTGGAAAATTTTTGCACAGACATAGAAACAATAATGTTACAAATAAATTATGTGAATCTGCATATTTTCAATTGAAAAGCGTAAAATGAGTTTTCCCGCACAAACCCTGCAGGGCAACATTCTACTTCCTGTTTCCTGTCGGAGGTTAAACCTGCTCACAGGAAAAGTTTCAGTGCAATATTTTCCAAAATACAAAATAATAAATAAATGTTGAAATGTAAGCTTCAGTAATGATTAACTGGAGAGAAGAAAAAAAAGAAAAGAAAATATTGGATCATTGAATGAATATTTTTGAAAATATTTCTTTGTTGGAGCTGAAATGTGATGAATACACAGATTTTAGTCGGAAATCATAAGTCAACTAAAGATTTAACATTTAAGGATGCATCAGTTTGTTTTATTATATATTTTTATATGAAGAATATTTGTAAACAATAACAAAATGTTTGTTGCGTGTGTGTTGTAGCCCCGCCCACCTTGTCCCCGCAGGCGGAGGTGAGGACGAAGGTGGAGAAGACGGGCAGCTGGTACTTAGTGTTGAGCGGCCAGCTCTCCACGGTGACGCCCATCGGCAGGCAGAACACTGGAACCGACTCGGGCAGCGGGAACGCCTCCAAGTCGACCTCCGGGTAGCGGCTGATCAGACCTGCAGCGACACGGAGAGGGACAAATATACAATGTATACATGTAACATATATATGTAACGTATATATGTAATGTACATATATGAAACATGAAACATATATATGTAATGTATATATACACAACGTATATATGTAACGTATATATGAAACATATATACAATGTATATATATATATGAAACACATACAATGTATATATACAACGTATATATGCAACATATATATGTAACATATATAACGTATATATACAATGTATATACAGTGGGTACGGAAAGTATTCAGACCCCTTTAAATTTTTCACTCTTTGTTTCATTGCAGCCATTTGCTAAAATCAAAAAAGTTCATTTTATTTCTCATTAATGTACACTCAGCACCCCATCTTGACAGAAAAAAACAGAAATGTAGAAATTTGTGCAAATTTATTAAAAAAGAAAAACTGAACTATCACATGGTCATAAGTATTCAGACCCTTTGCTGTGACACTCATATTTAACTCACATGCTGTCCATTTCTTCTGATCCTCCTTGAGATGGTTCTACTCCTTCATTGGAGTCCAGCTGTGTTTAATTAAACTGATTGGACTTGATTAGGAAAGGCACACACCTGTCTATATAAGACCTTACAGCTCACAGTGCATGTCAGAGCAAATGAGAATCATGAGGTCGAAGGAACTGTCCAAGGAGCTCAGAGACAGAATTGTGGCATGAGAAATAAGATTCTCTGGTCTGATGAGACCAAGATTGAACTTTTTGGCGTTAATTGTAAGCGGTATGTGTGGAGAAAACCAGGCACTGCTCATCACCTGCCCAATACAATCCCAACAGTGAAACATGGTGGTGGCAGCATCATGCTATGGGGGTGTTTTTCAGCTGCAGGGACAGGACGACCGGTTGCAATTGAAGGAAAGATGAATGCGGCCAAGTACAGAGATATCCTGGAAGAAAACCTCTTCCAGAGTGCTCTGGACCTCAGACTGGGCCGAAGGTTCACCTTCCAACAAGACAATGACCCTAAGCACACAGCTAAAATAACAAAGGAGTGGCTTCGGAACAACTCTGTGACCATTCTTGACTGGCCCAGCCAGAGCCCTGACCTAAACCCAATTGAGCATCTCTGGAGAGACCTGAAAATGGCTGTCCACCAACGTTCACCATCCAACCTGACGGAACTGGAGAGGATCTGCAAGGAAGAATGGCAGAGGATCCCCAAATCCAGGTGTGAAAAGCTTGTTGCATCATTCCCAAGAAGACTCATGGCTGTACGAGCTCAAAAGGGTGCTTCTACTCAATACTGAGCAAAGGGTCTGAATACTTATGACCATGTGATATTTCAGTTTTTCTTTTTTAATAAATTTGCACAAATTTCTACATTTCTGTTTTTTTCTGTCAAGATGGGGTGCTGAGTGTACATTAATGAGAAATAAAATGAACTTTTTTGATTTTAGCAAATGGCTGCAATGAAACAAAGAGTGAAAAATTGAAAGGGGTCTGAATACTTTCCGTACCCACTGTATATGAAACACATAACGTATATATACAACATATATATAACATGTAACATATATATATGAAACATGTAACGTATATATACAACGTACATATGTAACATATATGTAACGTATATACGTAATGTATATATGTAACGTATATATACAACGTATATACACAACGTATATATGTAACATATATATAATGTATATATACAATGTGCATATATAACGTACATATGCAACGTATATACACAACGTATAAATACAATGTGTATATATAACATATACAACGTATATACACAACGTATATATGTAACGCATATATGTAACGTATATATACAACGTATATATGTGACGTATATATGTAACGTATATATACAACGTATATATGTAACGTATATATGCAACCTATATACACAACGTATATATGTAACATATATGTAACGTATGTATGTAACGTATATATATACAACGTATATACACAACGTATATATGTAACGTATATACACAACGTATATATGTAGCGTATATACACAACGTATATATGTAGCGTATATATGTAACATTTTATACAACGTATATACACAACGTATATATGTAACGTATAGATACAACGCATATATGTAACGTATATATGCAACCTATATACACAACGTATATATGTAACATATATAAGTAACGTATATATATATACAACGTATATACACAACGTATATATGTAACGTATAGATACAACGCATATATGTAACGTATATATGCAACCTATATACACGTATATATGTTACATATATGTAACGTATATATGTAACGTATATATATATACAACGTATATACACAACGTATATATGTAACGTATATACACAACGTATATATGTAGCGTATATATGTAACGTTTTATACAACGTATATACACAACGTATATATACAATGTATATATGTAACGTTTTATACAACGTATATATGTAACGTATATACACAACGTATATATGTAACGTATATCTACAACGTATATATGTAACGTATGTATACATAACCTATATTGAGTGTGAGCGGAGTCATATACTCACTGGCTTCGTAGACCAGCGCGTTGGCTTTGGCCACGGCTCTCTTGTAGCACAGGTACAGCGCCGGACCCCACTGCAGACAAACACGGGAAGAAACACGTGAGCACACAGGTCCGTTCGTTTCCACCCTGCAGGACTCCGTCCGTCGGTACTCACCATGCCAGTGTTCAGGTTCTTGTCGACCCGAGAGAAGGTGTGCGGCGCCACCTCGCCCTTGCTGGGCAGCAGCAGGGCGATGTCGGTGACACCCAGCGTGTGGAGGCCCTGCGAGTCCAGAGCCTGCCGGTACGTCACGAAGACCCGGTGGGCCGTCGGTGCGCCGCCCGAGCTCAGGCTGGCCGAGCGGCTGTACGGAGTCGTCTCGATGATGCACCAGCCGTGTTTCAGCTGGTCCTTTCCCTCATACAGAACCCTGCAGGTACAGAACCACAACGGAGGTCATCGGACCAGAACCAGACCACAGCAGAGGTCACCGCAAGGCACTGAACCGGAGAAGGCGGCGACAGTTCTGGATCATTCAAAGATTCAGATCTCCGGGCCCTCAGGCAGCACTGCAGTAAAAACAGACACAATTCTGGAGTGGAAATGACTGCATGGGCTCAAAGAGACTTCCACAAATGCAGGTTAAAACTACTTCTGATCTCTGCACAGATAATAAGCTGGATGGTCCCTCTCCTCTTTAACCTGGAGGATGCAGCGTCCATGATTTCCAAACAGAATCTCAGATTGTGATCCATCAGACCTCAGGACAGTTTTCCACTTCACCTCAGTCCATCTTCAATGATCTCGGTCCAGAGAAGGCGGCGGTGTTTCTGGATCATGTTTCTATCTGGTTTCTTCTTTGGAGAGTTTTAACATCATTTGTGGACGCAGCGATGAACTGTGTTCACAGACGATGGTTTTCACAAGTGTTCCTGAGCCCATGCAGTGATTTCCACTCCAGAATAGTGTGTTTTTAATGCAGTGCTGCCTGAGGGCCCGAAGATCACCACCATCCAATATTGGTTTCCAGCCTTGTCCCTTGTGTTCAGAGATTTCTCCAGATTCTCTGAATCTTTTAATGATATTATGAACCGTAGACGATGAAATCCACTAATTCTTTGTAGTTTTACGTTGAGGAACATTATTCTTAGATTGTTGAACTATTTTCCAACACAGTCTTTCAGAGTGGTGAACCTCTCCCCATCTTCACTGCTGAGAGACTCCGCCTCTCTGAAATCATCTTTTTTTTTATACCCAATCATGTTACTAATCTGTTGCCATGGTAACTTCAGTAGTTGTCAGATGTTCCACCAGGTGTTTTTTCTAGCGTTACACAACGTTTCCATCTTTTGTTGATCCTGTCACGTTTTAGAGACGTGTTGCTGCCATCAAATTTAAAATGAGTAGATATTTTTTGTATCTTTGAACTATTTTCAATTAAATATGAGTATATTCAATATACAAATCATCACATTCTGTTTTTATTTACATTTTCAGAATCTCATTTGATTGCGAGTCTTTAAATTGCTTCAGAGGATTGAACGGTTCTTCTGCTGGAACGTGAGCCTCCTGTTTGATTGAATCCTCTAACGAGGATCTCTGAGATCAGCTGGTGATGAGGCTGATTCTCCTGATGGGATTGAAGTCATGTCGTGTACCCGCCTGCAGCCCCACAGATTTAAACAGACAAAGGACATCATCTGATGTCCGGCGTAAGAGGATTCCCCTCGTTATCCCCCGTCAGGAGCAATGAAACGGCTGAACGTGAAGGGAACAATGGGATGTGTGTGGCGTTGATGAGAGTCCGCTGCATTACACAATCCTCTCTGTTACATAAGATTTAATGGGAACCGCATGAGATAAAAACTCTGCAGCTCAGAGATGATTTCAGAATAATTCACAGCTGTTCACGCCGAGCCGGCACCACAGAGGAAGAAGACGGCCGAAGGACACGACTGTCTGTAAACCAGAGGACGAGCCAAGTTTAACAGCCGACGCCTGGTTCTCAGAGCGTCGCATCATCAGCGTAGAGTTGGACCCTAACCCAGACTAACACCAGACTAACACCAGGCTAACACCAGACTAACACCAGACTAACACCAGGCTAACACCAGACTAACACCAGACTAACACCAGGCTAACACCAGACTAACACCAGGCTAACACCAGGTTAACACCAGACTAACACCAGGTTAACACCAGACTAACACCAGGCTAACACCAGACTAACACCAGGCTAACACCAGACTAACACCAGACTAACACCAGACTAACACCAGGCTAACACCAGACTAACACCAGGCTAACACCAGACTAACACCAGACTAACACCAGATTAACACCAGACTAACACCAGATTAACACCAGACTAACACCAGGTTAACACCAGACTAGCACCAGATTAACACCAGACTAACACCAGACTAACACCAGGCTAACACCAGGTTAACACCGGACTAACACCAGGCTAACACCAGGTTAACACCAGACTAACACCAGGTTAACACCAGACTAGCACCAGATTAACACCAGACTAACACCAGACTAACACCAGGCTAACACCAGGTTAACACCAGACTAACACCAGGTTAACACCAGACTAACACCAGACTAACACCAGGCTAACACCAGACTAACACCAGGCTAACACCAGACTAACACCAGACTAACACCAGGCTAACACCAGGCTAACACCAGACTAACACCAGGCTAACACCAGGCTAACACCAGACTAACACCAGACTAACACCAGATTAACACCAGACTAACACCAGGCTAACACCAGACTAACACCAGGCTAACACCAGACTAACACCAGGCTAACACCAGACTAACACCAGACTAACACCAGATTAACACCAGACTAACACCAGGCTAACACCAGACTAACACCAGGCTAACACCAGACTAACACCAGACTAACACCAGGCTAACACCAGACTAGCACCAGATTAACACCAGACTAACACCAGACTAACACCAGATTAACACCAGACTAACACCAGATTAACACCAGACTAACACCAGACTAACACCAGGCTAACACCAGGCTAACACCAGACTAACACCAGACTAACACCAGGCTAACACCAGGCTAACACCAGGCTAACACCAGACTAACACCAGACTAACACCAGGCTAACACCAGACTAACACCAGATTAACACCAGGCTAACACCAGGCTAACACCAGGCTAACACCAGGCTAACACCAGATTAACACCAGACTAACACCAGGCTAACACCAGGCTAACACCAGACTAACACCAGGCTAACACCAGACTAACACCAGATTAACACCAGACTAACACCAGGCTAACACCAGGCTAACACCAGGCTAACACCAGACTAACACCAGTCCACAACAAGGCTAAATCCAGTAAAAAAACAGTTCCAAAAAACAAGTCTTTAAACTGGTCTAAAACCAAGTCCGAAACTAGTCACCGAGTCTATAACTACGACCAAAGACCAGTCTGGAACCCGTTTAAACCAGTCTGAAACCAGGCTAAAAGTATTCTAAAAAACAAAAAGTCCTTGTGAAGAAGTTGCGGTTTAAGCTTGTTCTGCGTGCAGCCCGTAGGACTGCAGCAACAGCTGCAGACTCGGAGGATGAAAGAGGAAGCGAGGAGGGCGGAGCCTCACCCCAGGTCCAGGACGGGCGGTTTGTCGCGTCCTCGGCGGTAGCACAGGTACAGGTGCGGGTTGTTGATGAGGCCGGCGCTCAGCTCGGCCGAGTGTCCGCCCAGCGTCTTCTCGATGCAGGTGAAGCCCTCGGGCACCTCCTCGCCGAGGCCGCGGGCGATCACCACCAGGTCCGTCACCGGCTCCACCGCCCGGCCCGACGAGGAGGACGAGGGCGACGTGGAGGACGAGGACATGGACGTCTTTCCATCCTCGTCCAGGGGCCTCCAGGGCCCCGCAGGGTCCAGACCTGCCACTACAAAGTAGTCCACCAGCTGAGGACATTTCTCCTCTGTCATGCCTCCGGTCTGTCCTCCACTGTTAGAGACAAACACACAAACACACACATTTAAACACACACATTTACATCATTTACATCCATCAACCCTTTGAAGTTTTATTTCACACTGCAGATACAGAAAATCTCTTTCACACGAACTTGTTTCCTTCTT
>NW_027185276.1:70688-73188 GCF_022577435.1 Embiotoca jacksoni | reverse complement strand
CGCTTTTATTTTGGAAGTTTAGTTTCGTTCAGATTTGTACTTTTAATCAATCAGATTATTGTTGTGATCAAGTTTCAATCAGCTGATCTGAGTCAGACAGGTTTTATACAAACACTGATGATAAGGAGCAGAGAGACAGTTGGTCAGAGAGACAGAAGACAGACAGACAGCTGCTGCCTCCTCCTCCTCTTCCTCCTCCTCTTCCTCCCTGATGAAGCTGAAGCTGCAACAAACAGGCGGAGCAGCTGTTGGGGCTTTAAACCCCCTCCACCTTCAGCCTCCCCCGGATTCCAGTATCGGACGCGACTCTCATTTATTTCCAAAACACCTGCATGACGTCAGCTCTTCCGGAAATAAAACCGGGGTGACCGGCGGCCGGACGGCCGGCGGGGTGTGTGTGAGCCCGGCGGCCGGACGGCCGGCGGGGTGTGTGTGAGCCCGGCGGCCGGACGGCCGGCGGGGTGTGTGTGAGCCCGGCGGCCGGACGGCCGGCGGGGTGTGTGTGAGCCCGGCGGCCGGACGGCCGGCGGCCGGTCACCGCGGAGCCACCCGGAGCCTGCACGGAGAGGGGTTCCATTATCGGACGCAGGCTGTTGTTTGTGACTTCATTTAAATTCCGTTTTGTTGTTGTTGTTTTACCGGCAAGAAAAAAAAGCGTTCTCCCGGTAACACCGTGTGAACGCTTTCAGACCCGGTTCGTACGTTCATCTCCGGTTCCGAACGATGAGCGGCTCCGTCACGCTGCAGGTGTTCACATCAGTGTGAGATAACGGGTGAAAACACCCGGGGCCCGGTGGGTTTACCGGAGCCGGTGGGTTTACCGGAGCCGGTGGGTTTACCGGAGCCGGTGGGTTTACCGGAGCCGGTGTCACGTTCACGGATTTCAGACAGAAAACCCGAAGAAACGCTTCGTCCGATAATAGCAGCACGCAGAGTTCCCGTTCAACTCAATGCCTTCTGACGTTTGCTAGCTCTCGGCGTTAGCTCGCCGCGCCGTTCCCGTTACCGGGCCCGTTAAATGCGGCGCATACGGCCGGCGGAGCGGGCTGACGGTGTCCGTACCTGGCTGTCGGTGCTGCTTTGTCCCGCGGGTGGCTGGAAGAACCATGTTTAGGTCATTCTCGCACATGTGACGTCCATGTTTGCTGTCTGCTTGGAAGAGCCGCAGCACGAGCGACTCGGCGACAACATCACTGACAGCTTCCGGCGCCAACCTTTCACAATAAAACAATGATCACTTCAATTCAATTCAACTGGAAGACCTCCTTCAGGAATTTCATGTCTACGGCTGTAAAAGAAATGTGGTGGACTAAAAAACAACAACAATATTTTCCGATGAAATGTGGAGCTATTAAGAAATATTATATGATATTCATAAAAAAACAAATACTTTTATGTTTTCTTTGTTTTTATTTATCTGGCTGCGAACAAATGCGAATAAGAAATCTGGCAATGATTTGTTTTACAAAATGGTTTTATGTCTTCAGTATTTTATTTAATTCTCCTTTTTATCAGCAGAGAATCTGACAGTTTGAATCTGTCCTCGTGTTTTATGTGCAGTTTATTTGAAAACCTTCTAAATGTGACTCTGTGGTCACTGGAGATGTTTTGGTTTTTGTTTCTCTAAAGGTGAAATACAAAAAAGACACTTTTATTTTGAAGTCAGAGCACGCTGGCTTCCGCTGTTGTTGTGACTTTCTTGTTGCAGCTGCAGCTGTCAGACAAACTGGGATAAATTATTGCTGCTCCGCAGGTTTTTAAATACGACGGCTGCAAGACATTTTCATCATTTTATCATCATCATAATCATTATCATTATAATCCTCCCGGTCCTCCTCCTCATTTTATCATCATCATCATCCTCCTCATTTGAAGTCTAAATCATCTTCCTCCTCCTGACTCCTCCCACTTCTGTACATTTACTCCTCCTCCTTGTCATCATCCTCATTATGATTGACATTTTCCTCCTCCTCTTCATCCTGACTCCTCCCAGTTCTCCCTGTTCATCGGACAGATGCTCCAAGTTCCGTATGTTTCCGTGTTCCATGAAAAATTTGTTTCCGTGTGTTCCGTGTCACGTATGTTTCCGTGTCACACGTATGTTTCCGTGTCACTTATGTTTCTGTGTCACGTATGTTTCCGTGTCACGTATGTTTCCGTGTCATATGTATGTTTCCGTGTCACACGTATGTTTCCGTGTCACGTATGTTTCCGTGTCATGTATGTTTCTGTGTAACACGTATGTTTCCGTGTCACGTATGTTTCCGTGTCACGTATGTTTGTGTCACGTGTTTCTGTGTCACATGTATGTTTCTGTGTCACGTATGTTTCTGTGTCACACGTATGTTTCTGTCACGTATTTTCTGTGTCACATGTTTCCGTATCACGTATGTTTCCGTGTCACGTTTCCATGGCACATGTATGTTTCCGTGTCACGTTTCCGTGTCACACGTATGTTTCCGTGTCACCTATGTTTGTGTCACATGTATGTTTCTGTGTC
>NW_027185276.1:40688-63188 GCF_022577435.1 Embiotoca jacksoni | reverse complement strand
CAGTATTTTGTGTGTGACATCACCTTTAGCTCCTCCCACTATTTACAGATGACATCATGTGACCTAGTTACCTGATGGCTGGTTTTCCCCGTTAGCTGCAGACTCAGGTACGGGTCATCCAGCAGAGAGCTGAACAAGGCATCCTGGGAAAAATAACAACAACAAGTCGGTCAGATGAAGTGGCTTTTATTTTGAAATGACTCCAGCTGTCCTCAGCTCAAATAGAGTCGACGTTTTCACCGACTGTACGACATCAGATCAGACGAGAGTCCAAACAGTTCATCGGGAACATAAAGACTTCAGTTTGTTATCCTCACACACACTTCACCGAGTTATTACTGGTCTGAACGTGTGACATCATCACAACAAGAAAACATCACGTCTGACTGAACACGGAGACAGACTTCCTGTAGAAAACAGGCCGAAGCTGCTCGTTAAAGTGGTGAAGTGGAGCTGCAGCATCTTCTTGATGAGAGCGAGCAGATCCTCAGTCTGACACAACTGCACATCAGAGGAACCGGTCCGTCCAATCAGCAGTCATCAACCATCCCATCAAGTTTATTTAACGACTAAAACAGCAAAATCCAGTAATCTGCCTTTCTCATTTTATTTATTTATTTTTATTAATTGTATTGTTTATTTTGGTACATAGTGTTTATTCATTTACCCATGTTGTCTTTAGCCTTTTCCTCATGTGTTTGTCATACTGTTTTGTATCTGTGCTGTTTGTGTCACTGTGTGGACTGTGCTGACAGGTCATCATTGTAAATGAGAATTGGTTCTCAATTGATTTTACCTGGTTAAATAAAGGTCATATATATATATAAAATGCCTGAACTGTGTCTGCAGCGTAGGAAATAAACCAGGACGCATTTAACCGGTTAGACACCCAAACGAGAGAAAGGGCGGAGCCTCACGTTGTAGAGGTCGGAGGTCAGGCTGGGGCTGATGTGTTGGTGCTGTTGAAGCCCGCCGGCCCGCTGCTGCTCCGCCTGATGCTCCGCCTGATGCTCCGCCTCCTGTTTGACGTGGCACAGAGAGGACGGGTCCAACACGCTCTCGTTCTTCCCCTGAGGTCCCAGAGGCCTCTGCTGCTGCAGGCAAACACACACCGGTCAACACACACACACACACACACACACACACACACACACACACACACACACACACACAGGTCAACACACACACACACACACACACACACACACACACACACACACACACACACACACACACACACCGGTCAACACACACACACACACACACACACACACACACACACACACACACACACCGGTCAACACACACACACACACACACACACACACACACACACACACACACACACACACACACACACACACACACACCGGTCAACACGTCTCCGTTCAAGCAGCGACGTACCGTTCCAAAATGCTGTTGCATGGATTGCTGCTGCTGCATGTGATGGTTGCGAAGGTTCTGCAAATGGAGCTGCTGCATGGTTTGCTGGTGCTGCTGCTGCTGCATGGACTGCTGCTGCATGGACTGCTGCTCCTGCTGCTGCATTGACTGCTGCTGCTGCATGGACTGCTGCTCCTGCTGCTGCATGGACTGCTGCTGCTGCATGGACTGTTGCTCCTGCTGCTGCATGGACTGCTGCTGCTGCATGGACTGTTGCTGCATGGACTGCTGCTGCTGCATGGACTGCTGCTGCATGGACTGCTGCTGCTGCATGGACTGCTGCTGCATGGACTGCTGCTCCTGCTGCTGCTGCTGCATGGATTGCTGCTGCTGGGCGTTGGGCCTCGGCTGCTGGAGGCGGTGCAGCTGTTGGTGGTGGTGCTGAGCCAGCGGGGGGGGCTGCTGGCCCTGCTGGTGCTGGTGCGTCTGGCTGAGCGGGTACGGAGGAAGCCGCTGGTCCAGGGGCAGCTTGCTGGTGTCCAGAGGAACGCCCTGCGGACGGAGGAGGACGTTAGCAGCACCTGACAGACTGAAAACACTTGTCTTAAATTCAAAGATACTTTCTGGAAATGAAACTAAATAATAATTTATAGATAAAACTATCCAATGTGATCAATTAAGACCTCTGAGGAAGTTTCATCGTAACCTGACACCCCGATGTCATGTGACCGCTGCCTGATTGGTTTACCTGTGTGATGGAGGACAGCGTGGGGGAGATGGTGGGGGAGAACTGCTTGGAGTGATGCCTCCTCGACTCCGCCCCCATGGGCAGGATGAGCGGCGACAGCTGGGCTCGTCTCCGCGGCGACGTGCTGAGCGATGGCTGGCCCTGCCCGCCGAGCAGCGGCGAGTAGGAGGAGGAGGAGCAGGAGCTGGACCCGCCCACCCCGCTGCTGTAGCTCGGGTTGCCGCTGGACGCCGACTGCAGGGACGAGTTGCTGAGGGACGAGTGCAGCGATTGGCTGCTGAGGGACGACTGCAGCGAGGGGGAGGAGCTGAGGGACGACTGCAGCGAGGGGTTGCTCAGCGACGAGTGCAGGGAGGCGGAGCTCAGGGAGTTGGAGAAGGAGTGGCTGCTGAGCGACGACTGGATGTTGGGGTTGCTTAGCGACGACTGCAGGGAGGGGTTACTGAGCGTGCTCTGTAGAGACGCCAGGAGTCCTGAGGAGAACATGGACACATTCTCAACATCAACAGAGAGAACAGAGACAGGAAACATCATCTCTACGGCTTTATTAACGACATGTTCAGCACTTTATAACTTCTAGAACAGGTTGATGTGTCTTTAAAAAAACATTCATCTCATTTCAAGACCGTTAAAGCTTTTATTGACTTCACAGTGATTTTTAAGGATCCTCAGACACCGTGAGAGACAAATGTGCTGTGTGGACCACATGGGGAGGACATCAACAGCAGGACGGACTGTATCACAGAATACATCAAATTCTGTGAACACTCCACCGTACCATCCCGGACTGTACACTGCTTCCCCAACAACAAGCCGTGGATCACCAGTGACCTAAAGGTGCTTCTTAATAAGAAGAAAGCAGCCTTCAGGTCTGGGGACAGGGAGAAGCTCAGGAGAGTGCAGCGCCACCTGAAGGAGAAGATGAGAGAGTGCAAGGACTCCTACAGGAGGAAGCTGGAGGCCAAACTCCAACAGAACAACGTGAGGGAGGTGTGGACCGGGATGAAGGAGATTACTGGGTTCAAGGGGAGAGAGAGACAACCAGGGGGAACCTGGAGAGGAACAACCAGGGGGAACCTGGAGAGGAACAACCAGGGGGAACCTGGAGAGGAACAATCAGGGGGAACCTGGAGAGGAACAATCAGGGGGAACCTGGAGAGGTCCAATGAGCTAAACTGTTTCTTCAACAGGTTTAGTTCACCACTCTCATCTGTCTCCTCCACACCTTACACCTCCCAAACCCCTCTGCCGCCTCCCCCTTCTGCCCCCCCTGGTGAACTGCATAGAGCCCTCAATCTCAAAGGGCTCTTCCTCCATCGACACCTTGACCCCCCCCCCCTCCACGCCCCCCTCACCCCCTTCTATGTGACAACTGGCCAGGTTAGGAGACAGCTGGAGAGACTCCACCAGCGCAAGGCTGCAGGACCTGACGGCATCAGCCCCGGGGTCCTGAAGACCTGCGCCGTCCAGCTGGCTGAGGTCCTACAACACCTCTTCAACCTGAGCCTGAAGCAGGAGGAGGTCCCGGTGCTGTGGAAGACGTCCTGTCTGGTTCCTGTCCCCAAGAAGACGACTCCATCTGGCCTCAACGACTACCGACCGGTTGCCCTCACATCTCATGTGATGAAGGTTCTGGAGAGGCTGGTCTTGGCCCACCTCAGGTCTCTGGTGAAATCTTCTCTGGACCCTCTACAATTTGCGTACCAGCCTCATGTGGGAGTGGACGACGCCATCATCTACCTGCTGCAACGAGCTCAGTCTCACCTGGATGGAACCGATGACTCTGTGAGAATCACTTTCTTTGATTTCTCCAGTGCATTCAACACCATCCAACCACTGCTGCTGAGTGAGAAGCTGCGGGTGGTGGTGGGGTGGTGGGGGTGGACACGTCCACCGTCTCCTGGATCAATGACTACCTGACAGGCAGACCACAGTTTGTCCGTCTGGGCAGTGTGCTGTCTGATACGGTGGTCAGTGGTACTGGAGCTCCTCAGGGAACTGTTCTGTCTCCTTCCTGTTCACCTTATACACAACTGACTTCCAGTACAACTCAGAGTCAAGACATCTGCAGAAGTTCTCTGATGACTCTGCAGTGGACGGTGTATAAGGGATGGACGGGAGGAGGAGTCAGTGGACGGTGTATAAGGGATGGACGGGAGGAGGAGTCAGTGGACGGCGTATAAGGGATGGACGGGAGGAGGAGTCAGTGGTCCGTGTATAAGGGATGGACGGGAGGAGGAGTCAGTGGACGGCGTATAAGGGATGGACGGGAGGAGGAGTCAGTGGACGGCGTATAAGGGATGGACGGGAGGAGGAGTCAGTGGACGGCGTATAAGGGATGGACGGGAGGAGGAGTCAGTGGACGGTGTATAAGGGATGGACGGGAGGAGGAGTCAGTGGACGGTGTATAAGGGATGGACGGGAGGAGGAGTCAGTGGTCCGTGTATAAGGGATGGACGGGAGGAGGAGTCAGTGGACGGCGTATAAGGGATGGACGGGAGGAGGAGTCAGTGGACGGTGTATAAGGGATGGACGGGAGGAGGAGTCAGTGGACGGTGTACAAGGGATGGACGGGAGGAGGAGTCAGTGGACGGTGTACAAGGGATGGACGGGAGGAGGAGTCAGTGGACGGCGTATAAGGGATGGACGGGAGGAGGAGTCAGTGGACGGTGTACAAGGGATGGACGGGAGGAGGAGTCAGTGGACGGTGTATAAGGGATGGACGGGAGGAGGAGTCAGTGGACGGCGTATAAGGGATGGACGGGAGGAGGAGTCAGTGGTCCGTGTATAAGGGATGGACGGGAGGAGGAGTCAGTGGACGGCGTATAAGGGATGGACGGGAGGAGGAGTCAGTGGACGGCGTATAAGGGATGGACGGGAGGAGGAGTCAGTGGACGGTGTACAAGGGATGGACGGGAGGAGGAGTCAGTGGACGGTGTACAAGGGATGGACGGGAGGAGGAGTCAGTGGACGGTGTATAAGGGATGGACGGGAGGAGGAGTACAGGGCAGTAGTGGAGGACTTTGTGGAGTGGGCTGGTAGAAATCACCTCCTCCTGAACGTGGCCAAGACCAGAGAGATGGTGGTTGACTTCAGGAGGAAGACAACGGCTCCACAACCGCTGAGAGTTCTGGGAGAGGAGGTGGACGTGGTGGAGGAGTACAAGTACCTGGTGTCTCCATGACAACAGACTGAACTGGAAGACCAACATCAACGCTGTCTACAAGAAGGTGATGAGTCGACTCTTTTTCTTGAGGAAACTTCGATCCTTCAATGTGTGCAGCGAGATGTTGGAGATGTTCTACCATCTGTTGTGGCCAGTGAACTGTACTTCTAGCTGTCTGCTGGGGGAGCAACATTGGAGCTGGAGACACCAACAGACTTAACAAACTGGTGAAGAAGGCCGGCTCCATCATCGGCTACAAACTGGACAGTCTGGAAAAGGAGGTGGAGAGGAGGACGCTGAACAAACTATTATCCATATTGGATAATCCTGACCACCCTCTCCACCACCTGCTGCAGGGACAGAGGAGGACGTTCTCCAAAAGACTCCTCCAGCTGCTGTCACAAGGACAGATACAGGAGATCATTCCAGATACAGGAGATCATTCCTGATACAGGAGATCATTCCAGATACAGGAGATCATTCCAGATACAGGAGATCATTCCAGATACAGGAGATCATTCCTGCCCACCGCAATAAGACTGTGCAATAACTCACCTCTGGCAAAATCCATCACAGTACAATAACACTGTTGACTGTGTTTCTTGGTTTGTTTGTATATAATATATATAGATATATAATGTACTGTATATACTGTGCATTTTATATTTATATTTTTTACTGCTATTTACTGCTATTTTATTTTATTGCTTTTCTATTATTCTATTCTATTATTTTATTCTATTATTTCTATTATTATCTTGTTGCTTCTGTATGCTGCTGTAGCGAAAAAAATTCCCTTTGGGGATTAATAAAGTAAATACCTACCTACCTACCTAAATAACAAACATGTTTCATCGCGACAAGCACAAAATAAGAAAACAAATAAAGAATGCATCAATGTGAGAGATTCATACAGCCCGAAGTTTGTGGACACCTCGTTCAGTTTCTCCACCTTCGATGTTCACTGCAGTTACTGAAAGAACTGTGAACGCACCGACACGCGACAACAAACATGTTGTTGTTGTTGTTTTGGACCTGAAACTCGTTCTCAGTCAAAGCAGCAGCTTCACCTCCAAGTGGAGCGCGTGTTCGGGGAATCGACCCCGCAGAGACAAAGCGGCCTGTTTTCACCTGAGCTGCTCCCCAGGTGATCAGAGCAGGTGAACCCCCCTCCCCCACCCACATACCCTCCACCCCCACGGTTCTTTTTATATCCACTCAGTAGGTCAGGTTCATCTACAAGCTGCAGCTCACGTTTACTTTCTGACCTGGTTCAGAATTAAAAACAGCAGCCAGACACAGGACAGAAAACTTGCGACGTGTCGAGGAGATCTGTGATCGCAGAAAACATCCCATAACTTCAGTCTCTAAACAGAAACTAGAACCAAGAAATATCAAACCAGAACCAAGAAATATCAAACCAGAACCAAGAAATATCAAATCAGAAGCAAGAAATATAAAATCAGAATCAAGAAATATCAAACCAGAACCAAGAAATATCAAACCAGAACCAAGAAATATCAAATCAGAACCAAGAAATATCAAATCAGAATCAAGAAATATCAAACCAGAACCAAGAAATATCAAATCAGAACCAAGAAATATCAAATCAGAATCAAGAAATATCAAACCAGAACCAAGAAATATCAAATCAGAACCAAGAAATATAAAATCAGAACCAAGAAATATAAAATCAGAATCAAGAAATATCAAACCAGAACCAAGAAATATCAAACCAGAACCAAGAAATACCAAATCAGAACCAAGAAATATCAAACCAGAACCAAGAAATATCAAACCAGAACCAAGAAATATAGGTCACTTCGAACTTTGAAGTTGTTATCAGGTCATCTTTGAACCAACTTTGAAGACAAATTCCCTCGAGGCGTTCTTGAGATGTCGCAACCACAAGCCCCCTCCCTCCGCTCTGCTTCTACCAATCAGCTTGTTGCTCCTCACTGAGTTAAACACTCTACAAAAATCACAACTGTTTTCTGTCCTGGCTCCTAAATGGTAGAATGAGCTCCCCAACGACATCAGGACAGCAGAAACTCTGAACATCTTCCACCACAAACTAAAAACACACCTCTTCAGACTTTACCTTGAACAGTAGAACTTTAGTATCTTAAAATGGAACTTACTGATAGAACTTTGTAGTTTGGCTTTCTGGAAGAAATTGTATTTACTTGATTCTTGTTGTTCTGGTTTTGTACCCTCATGGTTGAAATTAACTTATTGTAAGTAGCTTTGGATAAAAGAGTCAGATAAATGAAATGTAATGTAATAATGTAAAAGAGTAGGACTGACGGCTGGGACGGATGTGAGGTTGCAGACCGTGACCTCTGACCTTTGGCTACCAAAAGTCTAATCTCTTCATCAGTCGATCTGAAAACGTAATTCCTCTGGCTATATAACGGCTGAAAGTCTTTCAAAATAAAAGCTGAAGGTTCCAGCTCGGCCTCGTAGAGGGGCGGAGCCTCCGGAGGTTGAGCTGACAGCCTCTTCCTGCCTGCGGTTGGTTCGTTCACCTCACAGATGATAAAACACTGCTGCATTATTTTCCGTCTGCACTTCCTCCCTCCTTCTCTGAGGTTAAATTTAGAGAGCCGTACATCCCCCATGTTTCATCTCACCCACAGACTTCCTTTGATAACCTTCAGTTTTAATCAGTGAACTATGGTACCTGGCGTCGGGTGGTGGAAGCTGCCGTTGCCTCCGCCGGCGGTGTTGATGCCCAGCTGCGTGAGGGTGGAGGCCAGGTTCCCCGTGCTGCTGCCTCCGCTCAGAGAGGAGGATCCTGGGTAGCCGGGCTCGTCCTGGTCCAGCGGCGTGGGCAGCGGTGAGGGGAAGTGGAGGCTGGAGAGGTCGGGCAGCGAGCCGCCGGTGTTGAGGGCAGAGGGGACGCCGTGGGCCGGCACTGACGGCTGCTCCGGGGACGTGAAGATGCTGAAAAGGGGCGGGGTTAGAGGTGACATCATTCAGAGCCTGATTCCACTTCCATGTCATTAAACATCAGTCTTCATCATTTCAAAGCTGTAACTCCCCTCAGGACAAACATTTGATTTAGATTTTCCAGTTAAACAGAAGCATCAGGAGGAGCGGAGGGCCGGATCACTGCCTGAAGGACCCCGTCTGAATCTACGCTTCATCCCATTTAAGGCCACACCAAACGAACAAGGAGGAAGTGGTTGCGACATGTCAATGTGTGTGTTCAGAGGTGTAACTGAGACTCACTTGATGCCGGGGACTTCACACGACTTCGGTCGGGACGACAACAAGGGCAGCTGCAAACAGAAATATACAATTTGACCTGATTAACTTGTTGGAGCACATTAAATCTCTCCACACTCAATGTTCTTTAAATTCAAGATGAAATCATGCGTTTCAGGTTTTTTCCAACGTATTTACACAATTCTGCTGTTGAACTGAAACTTTACAGCAGTCGATAAAAAAAGATAAAAAATAGGAGAATGAAACAGGAATAAATAGCGTGCCTTCTTGGTGTCCCACGGTTTCAGCAGCTTCCCTTCATCCAGCACATTCTCCTCGATGGGAGGAACCGGGTACGGAAACACTGAGGGACAGAACAACAAACAACAAATTCTGATCAGTGCTTTATTGAGTACAATTGAACATTTGTGCCAAATTTGAAGAAATTCTCTGAAGGTGTCACTGAGATAATGAGCTCATGAGAACTGGACAGATTGTTTGAAAATGTTGAACTCACTTCTTCTTCCTTCTCCGTCGCTCTGACCTGCAGACAGACAGATGGACAGACAGACAGAATTTTTTACTTGCATGTTTTTTCCAGGGTTCATTCCTGTAGAGCTTTTCCCTCCCTGGATGTAAGAAGTGAGATTATAGAACGACTCTCTGGATGTGTTTGGCGACCAGAAGGAGCTGCAGCTGATTTTAAATTCGTCCTCGTGACGTAGACATCTCTGGTCAGACCACATCTCCAGTCTGAGAGCATGACATCCTCGTATCTAACCGCTGCTGCTGCTACCTTCAGGCTCTCACACCGAACTGAAGCCGCAAGATTCTTTTCTACCTGAAGTCTGATTGTTTCTCTGGATGTGAACATGACTGTGGTTGTGTCAGTGTGTTTTTGTTTTGTGAGCAGCCTCACCGGAGCGCCTGGAGCTCTGGGGGGTGAGGGTGAGACCCCCTGTGGTGAAGGGGTCTCCTGTGGGAGGGTTCATCACGCTGGTGTGGAGGGCTGAGTCGGAGTTGGTCCTGAGAGAGGAGGGGAAGGGGGGGGGGGAGACACACTCAGTGTTACAAAGATGAAGAGGGGGGGAGCGGGGGGATGAAGGTCAGCTGAGTCTTCACTCTGTAACACAGAGATTTATCAAGAAAAACACAGCAGAACAACTGAAACACCAACTAAAACTGTTCCTCTTCCTCCAGGTTAAAGAGGAGAGGGACCATCCAGCTTGTTATCAGCTCAGTTCTAAAGCCAGCATCTGTGATGGTACAGGATGCATTAGTGCACATGGCATGGGTAGCTTGAACATCTGGAAGGAAGCATTAATGCTGAATGATATATTCAGGTTTTGGAGCAACATATGCTGCCATCCAGACAACATCTCTTTCAGGGAAGGTCTTGTTTATTTCAGCAGAACAACGTCCAACCACATTCTGCACGTATTCCAACAGCATGGTTCTCTAGTAGAAGAGTCCGCTGATAAACTGGCCTCCTGCAGTCCAGACCTGTCAATCATTGAAAACATCTGGAGCATCAGGACATGAACAATACAACAAAGGAGACCCTGAACTGTTGAGCAGCTGAAATCCTCTATCAGGCAAGAATGGGACCACATTTCACTTTCAAAACTCCAGAAACTGGTCTCCTCAGTTCCCAAAGGTTTCCAGAGTGTTGTTAAAAGAAGAGTTGATGCAGCTCAGTGGTGAACATGATCCTGGTTGGTCATTATGCCCTCAGGCAGCACTGCATCAAAACAGACACAATTCTGGAGTGGAAATCACTGTATGGGCTCAGGAACACTTCTGAAAAACATCGTCTGTGAACACAGTCCCCAACTTTTTTGAGAAGTGTTGCTGCCATCAAATTCAAAATGAGTTTATATTTTTGATAAAACAAAACAAATTATTCAGTTCCAACCTCTGATATGTTGTCTTCGGTCTTCTTTCAATTAAATACGAGTTTATGTGATTTGAAAATCATTGTATTCTGTTTTTATTTACATTTTACACAGCGTCCCAACTTTTTTGGAAACAGGATTTTATATCTGTTTTTTATGATGTTTCAGTCCAGATAAAGTTTTGAATTTCACCATACTGTACGAATCCTCTGAGATATACAACCACTCCACATATATCCAAACTCTGCAGCATCAACAGAACAGCTGCTTCTGGTTGGATTCAGCAGCAGAGAGCCAAGAAGTGACGACCTGAAGTGACTTTCAGAGAGGAAATAAATAGAAGCTAAATAACACAGAACAACGTAAGAAAGGCGGATCGAGTGGGAGATGAAGGATGGAAGTGAAAATGAGAGACGAGGAAGGATATAACAAACGAAACAGACAACAGGAAGGAAGCCATGTTCGAAAGTCATTTCCAACCACACACTCTTGTTCTGTCCAAGACTTCCACGGTCAGGGTGGGAGCTGGAGGAAGTAAAGGGAGGAAGAGGAGGGAGAGGAAGAGGAGGATTCACCTGTTGAGTGCAGTGGTGGGGAGACGAAACAACTGGCTTTTATCCCCGGGGAAGTTTCCAGACCAATTCCTTTTTGTGATCGACAAGAACAACAATGTTATTTTTCCTCCAAGGAGCAATCGAAAGGGAAAAAAACAAAAACGGGGGAAACGAAGAAGAAGAAGAAGAAGAAGAGCGCTGGCTCGGAAAGCAAATGCAAGCCGAGGAAGGAGGAAGATGGGGGAAGCGAGCGGAGGACAGAGGGAGGCTGGCAGTCAGCTGACGCCAGGCTGGAATCCAGGAAGATCAATATCTGCTGATCGGATACTTCTGATACAACGACATCAAAAAGAAACCCCGGAAACTTTATTTAACAAGGAAAACTAGCGATTCATCTGTCAGATACGTTTTTATTGGTCTATAAAAATTTCAGTTTGACCCACAAAACCCAGTTTGTTCTCTTTTTTATTTTAATCAAATAACAAAAGTTTCAGTGTGTTGAACTCAACTGGAACTAACTATTCTTCTTTTAACTTTTTAATAAATAGCAAGTTATTCCAACATTAAAATATTTTTTCTCCAAACAGCTGGATTTGGTATTTGTTAATACTCATTTTAAAAATGCAATATATCCAGATGTTTAACCTGCAGTTGGAACAAACACAGCAGAAGAGAACTGACTGACAGTCTTAAAACCAGTCTAAAACCACTTAAAACAGTCTAAAACCATTCTAAAACAGTCCAAAACCAGTCTAAAATCACTTAAAACCAGTCTAAAACCACTTAAAACAGCCTAAAACCATTCTAAAACCACTTAAACCACTCTAAAACTAGTCTAAAACCACTTAAAACCAGTCTAAAACCACTTAAAGCAGTCTAAAAACCATTCTAAAACCACTTAAAACCAGTCTAAAAACCATTCTAAAACCACTTAAAACCAGTCTAAAATAACTTAAAACCAGTCTAAAACCACTTAAAAGTCTAAATCATTCTAAAACCACTTAAAAGTCTAAAACCATTCTAAAACCACTTAAAACCAGTCTAAAATCACTTAAAACCAGTCTAAAACCACTCTGAAACTATTCTAAAACCACTTAAAACTAGTCTAAAACCACTTAAAACCAGGCTTAAGGTAGAGGTATTTCCTGCAGACTGACCTGGTGTCTATAAATCAGCTGTTTCCTGGATAAAAACTGTTTCCTACATATCAGACCCACAGCTGTGGAAGAGGTCCCGCCCCCTCGCACAGTTCACTGATACACTGCTGCGCAGAGCCCAACCCTCTCAGACCCGCTGGAATAATTCAAGAATCTGAACTGACGTGATCGGGTCTGACGGTTCAGGTTGGGAATTACAGACAAACTCCAAACGCACCCCAGAAGAATTGATCGCCACCTATCCTAACGGAGGACATGGCATTCATTAACTCGTCTTTACACAGTGCCCTCTTGTGGACATGTTTTTCTGAGTTTGCCAGCCGGAAGCGTCGAACCTGAGCAGCGTGTACGTGTCCGACTTTAGGAAAGCCGGTGTTTGTTGTGCAGTTGATCTGCGGTGGCGGTGGACCGAGGCCAGTCTCTCTCTGAAGGTTTCTTTGTTGTCTTGTTAGAAGGAAACCAAAGAAAACGCAGGCAAAATGAAAAAAACAACGGGAGCGTCGCAGAAAGCAGAAGAAGAAGAAGAAGAAGAAGAAAGCCGTAAAGAAAGGAAACGAGGCGGATTCCCAGAAGAAGAGGGGCAGCAGAGTTCAGCTTCCTGTTAGTCGACTGGAATTAGTGCAACAGCAGGTCCATAAAAACCTCTGTGACGCCTCAGTGGCAGCTTGTGATGAGGATCGGGGGGGCGCCCTGAGGCTGCAGGGGACTCAATCACTTATTATTAGGAGGCTATCCTGGAGGACAAAACGAGACTCTGAACACCTGCTTTAATGTTTCTATACAGACACATTTCAAAGCTTCTGTATGTAAACTTTATGAAAATTATACTTAAAATCACTTTTTAATGACAAATGTGTGAAAATATTGTAACGCAACTTAAAGAACGATCTTTTAGGCTCCACTACAGCGACAGTGTGCCAACGTTAGCTCGGAAAACAAACCAGAGGGCACGAAAAACACATTTCTTTGGACCGTGATGCATTCAAATGTTTACGGTAGATTTAGAGACAAAAACGACCTCGTGGACGTCTGCAGGAACACGGGGGGAGTTCGCTAACGGAGGACATGGCATTCATTAACTCGTCTTTACACAGTGCCCTCTTGTGGACGGACAGGTGTATTACACGCATGAAATCAGGTTTGTGTCCAGACAGCCGAAATTTTAAAGCAACATTTTCCCAAATACTATCCTGGCTCCGCCCATATGGAGGTCAATGCTGATTGGTTAAAGGCTCCTCCAATAGATTAAACTGAGGTCTACGTCCAACAGGATGCTAGAAACGATTCCCTGCAGGTCGTAGACAGACTTGTACACCGAAATACTGTTTAGAAAAACAAAGTCAATATGTAAAGTCACATCCATTACACAGAGACGATAATTAAACCAGGTGGCGCCATAACACCTCTTCTGAACCGTCACCTTTCCTCCTAATAAGTTGTAAATAAAGGTCTGAGTCGTTGACATTAGCCCCGCCCACAGGAAGCATCGAGTACGACGAATCTGTCCATCAAAAAAAAAAAAAAGCTACAGCATCTTTGATGTTTTACTTCGTGCAATAATCACCAGTGGCACTTTTTATTTCAATTAATCTATTTATTTATTGATCGATTTATCTTGTTTTTTGTCTTTTACTTTTTTATTTTATTTTTCTGTCATTTGGATCCAGATTTTTTTCATGTGAGCTGCCGGACGTGTGAATTTCCCTGTTTGGATGAAGAAAGTATCAAACTGTCAATCTGTCTGTTTTTATTTTAGTATTTTTGGGACTTGCTGAGACCACGAAGAAATGATTCATTCTTTTTTTAAAGTTGATGTTTTTTGTCTCATTTCTGTCTCCGACTCGTTGTTTTCAGCTCCTGAAGCTGTGATGTTCAGCGGCTCTCCGAGGTCTCTGAGACGAGGCTCTGAGGCAGTCGTGTGCTGCACGGACTGAAAACAAAGAAAAATAAAACCCTGGAGGGGATTTTTCTGTGATATTTCTGAGATATCGATCCGTATGAATAAGATCCATCTGCGGTGGTTTCAGAGGCTTCAGAGAGGCTTCAGAGGGAGCAGGAGGACACTCAGACAAGATGCTGTGGAAATGAACAAACAGGGAGACTGGTCTCCATGGAGACAGACAGACAGGTGAGGGGGCGGGGGGAGGGGGTTAACAGACAGCACCTTCTCCAGCTGGGGTCGGGCGGCGGGGACAGGTAGGCGGAGTTATACAGGGAGCTGTCCACCTGAGGAGACGACCGGTTAAAGAAACACAAACTTCTGCTTTCAGTTTCATTCACACTTCTGGTTTTTCACTCTTTTCTCTCTGAAATATAAAACAAACACATTCGGGGTTTCCCAAAACTTTAGTTTCCTGAGAGCCGTTGGTGAGAAGTTTTGCATTTCCTGCTTATTTAGATTTGAGCATTTAAGATCTTTAAAACTCGACAGCTCGACGGATCCCTTCTTGTCTGTTCGGTTAGGACGAGGTACGATCAATAAGAGTGTTGTGTTCAGGAACACTGTAAAACTGACTCTGTAAAACTGACTTTGAAAACATCTTTGACAGATAAATAACTTTTACTGCCGTCTTCGGGGCGTAATAATTCTTCATCATCGACTCACTAGAGGAAGAGAGTTGAGTCCCGACGGACGTCGAGCCTGCGGAGGAACAAAAGCACGCCGTGTTCGGACGCCGTGACTCCGACACGGATGTTAATGGCCTCGCTGACATGAAGCAAACTCCAGGAGATAAAAGAATCTGCCTGTGAGGTCTCACAGCAGATCACTGTTCTGTGATTTAGACGCAGCTGACAGGAAAACACACGGAGCTGCTGAGCCGTCGTCGGAGGCAAAAACTGGGTGGACTTCCTATTAACACTCATCAGAGTCACACGGCTGCTTCTTTCTAATGCACTTCATTTTATTAATATTTGTAACTTTAAAAAATGTATCATCAAATATTTTTCTGTATTTTATCATATCAACAAGAATGTCGTTACCGTCATGTTACGATCGCAATAATTAACGCAAATTCACGCAATTCTACCATTAAAAACATCGTGAACAAGAACCTTTGCTGAAAGTATTACGACATAAAGTCTCCTTTCAAAATACAACTAACTTTATCACCAAAAATCATTAGGCTCCGCCCCCTCTCCTTCACCATCAAAACAAACTGCTGCTAGCTCACCAGCAGCAACAGGAGGTGACGGGGTTTGTGGGTAATGTAGTCTTATGATGAATGAGAAACATGTTCAATGAGTTTTCTCCACTTCCAGCTGGAAGAGACTGAACTTAGTTTTATTGTTGAATGAATGTGATTTAAAAAGCATGTAAAGCTCTTATTTTGAAGGCAGATGTGTTCTTAGTTTCTGTATCAGTCACAGACGGTCTGTTCGGGAAAGATTCGTCACTTTAGACTCTTTTTATCACTTTGAGTTCAACACAGGAAGAAAAACACATGACGGGTGAGATATTTCTGTGATGTGCAGCAGGATTATTATCACAGGAAGTCAGCACATGTTACTCTTTATCAGGGAGTTGTTGAAAAAAAGAAAAGATTTTTGATAATTTCCTCCTTCCTTAAAATTACATCAACAATTTTGAAGAAAATTTGCAACAATTACAAAAAACCCTCCTGGAGGAACTAAATAAAATACTCAGACAAGTTGTGATATTATTTTAGGACCATATCGGGTGATCAGTTTCGGCCTGTTAAAGTCGTTGAACTTTTTTAACGCACCGCTTTGTCACTAAAGTATCAAACCAGGATTCATCCGCAGCTGAAAATAGTCCCTTAAAAAGCCCTCATCTCCTCCTGTTTGTGTACTTATGAACTTACAGAGCCTTTGAAATATGAAACTTTATACTTATGAGTTTTGTTTTTAAAGCTAAAGAGACGGACGGACACGTGGACGCGACACCAGCAGACTTTAGATGTGTCAGATAGCTGAAGGATACTTGGCGGTTGCGGTACGGTCGGACCGGCGAGATGAAGCGGCGGTCCCGCTGCACGCGCTCCACCAGGCCGTGGTGCCGAGTGGACCGGTTGGACTCCAGAGAGGACGGGAAGGAGCCCTGCAGAGGACGCAGACATCGGTACGATAATCATGGAGACGACAGGAAACAAAGACACACAGGATTACCTCATCTTCTCCTACTCTGAAGGGAGAAAAAGTTTGTCAGCTGGATATCGTAAAAGTGTCGCCGTGACGATGAAAGTCTGTGATTAACTTCCTGTTCTCAGCATCTCTCCGCCGGCTCTCCACCTCTGAAGGCAGACGAGGAAGAGGAGCACGGTTCAGACAGATGAAGGCCGAGAGGACGGAGAGGCAGCGGTGTTGATGAAGAGCTTCCATTAGAGAATGACTCAGAGGTGAGGAGCTGAGTCAGCACAAAGTCTGACCTGGAAACACCACCAGTTCAAACTCACAACTTGCAGCGCATTTACAGCTGCTTTTACAGCTGCGCGTTGACAGCTGCGCGTTTACAGCTGCGCGTTGACAGCAGCGCGTTTACAGCTGCGCGTTTACAGCTGCGTCTACAGCTGCGTTTACAGCTGCGCGTTGACAGCTGCGCATTTACAGCTGCGCATTTACAGCTGCGCGTTTACAGCTGCGCGTTTACAGCAGCGCGTTTACAGCTGCGCGTTTACAGCTGCACGTTTACAGCTGCACGTTTACAGCTGCGTTTACAGCTGCATTTACAGCTGCGCGTTGACAGATGCGTTTACAGCTGCGCGTTTACAGCTGCGTTTACAGTTGCGCGTTGACAGCAGCGCGTTAACAGCTGCGTTTACAGCTGCGCGTTGACAGCTGCTCGTTTACAGCTGCGTTGACAGCTGCTCGTTTACAGCTGCGTTTACAGTTGCGCGTTGACAGCAGCGCGTTAACAGCTGCGTTTACAGCTGCGCGTTGACAGCTGCTCGTTTACAGCTGCGTTTACAGCTGCGCGTTGACAGCAGCGCGTTTACAGCTGCTCGTTTACAGCTGCGTTTACAGCTGCGCGTTGACAGCAGCGCGTTTACAGCTGCTCGTTTACAGCTGCGTTTACAGTTGCGCGTTGACAGCTGCTCGTTTACAGCTGCGTTTACAGCTGCGCGTTTACAGCTGCGCGTTGACAGCTGCGTTTACAGCTGTGTTTACAGTTGCGCGTTGACAGCAGCGCGTTGACAGCTGCTTTTACAGCTGCGCGTTTACAGCAGCGCGTTTACAGCTGCGCGTTTACAGCTGCACGTTTACAGCTGCGTTTACAGCTGCATTTACAGCTGCTTTTACAGCTGCGCGTTGACAGATGCGTTTACAGCTGCGCGTTTACAGCTGCGTTTACAGCTGCGCGTTTACAGCAGCGCGTCTACAGCTGCATTTACAGCTGCGCGTTTACAGCTGCATTTACAGCTGCGCGTTTACAGCTGCGCGTTTACAGCTGCATTTACAGCTGCGCGTTTACAGCTGAGCGTTTACAGCTGCTCGTTTACAGCTGCGTTTACAGCTGCTTGTTTACAGCTGCGTTTACAGTTGCGCGTTGACAGCAGCGCGTTTACAGCTGCGCGTTGACAGCTGCTCGTTGACAGCTGCGTTTACAGTTGCGCGTTGACAGCAGCGCGTTTACAGCAGCGCGTTTACAGCTGCGCGTTTACAGCTGCACGTTTACAGCTGCACGTTTACAGCTGCGTTTACAGCTGCATTTACAGCTGCGCGTTGACAGATGCGTTTACAGCTGCGCGTTTACAGCTGCGTTTACAGTTGCGCGTTGACAGCAGCGCGTTAACAGCTGCGTTTACAGCTGCGCGTTGACAGCTGCTCGTTTACAGCTGCGTTGACAGCTGCTCGTTTACAGCTGCGTTTACAGCTGCGCATTGACAGCAGCGCGTTTACAGCTGCTCGTTTACAGCTGCGTTTACAGTTGCGCGTTGACAGCAGCGCGTTAACAGCTGCGTTTACAGCTGCGCGTTGACAGCTGCTCGTTTACAGCTGCGTTGACAGCTGCTCGTTTACAGCTGCGTTTACAGTTGCGCGTTGACAGCAGCGCGTTAACAGCTGCGTTTACAGCTGCGCGTTGACAGCTGCTCGTTTACAGCTGCGTTTACAGCTGCGCGTTGACAGCAGCGCGTTTACAGCTGCTCGTTTACAGCTGCGTTTACAGCTGCGCGTTGACAGCAGCGCGTTTACAGCTGCTCGTTTACAGCTGCGTTTACAGTTGCGCGTTGACAGCTGCTCGTTTACAGCTGCGTTTACAGCTGCGTTTACAGCTGCGCGTTTACAGCTGCGCGTTGACAGCTGCGTTTACAGCTGTGTTTACAGTTGCGCGTTGACAGCAGCGCGTTGACAGCTGCTTTTACAGCTGCGCGTTTACAGCAGCGCGTTTACAGCTGCGCGTTTACAGCTGCACGTTTACAGCTGCGTTTACAGCTGCATTTACAGCTGCTTTTACAGCTGCGCGTTGACAGCAGCGCGTTAACAGCTGCGTTTACAGCTGCGCGTTGACAGCTGCTCGTTTACAGCTGCGTTGACAGCTGCTCGTTTACAGCTGCGTTTACAGCTGCGCATTGACAGCAGCGCGTTTACAGCTGCTCGTTTACAGCTGCGTTTACAGTTGCGCGTTGACAGCAGCGCGTTAACAGCTGCGTTTACAGCTGCGCGTTGACAGCTGCTCGTTTACAGCTGCGTTTACAGTTGCGCGTTGACAGCAGCGCGTTAACAGCTGCGTTTACAGCTGCGCGTTGACAGCTGCTCGTTTACAGCTGCGTTTACAGCTGCGCGTTGACAGCAGCGCGTTTACAGCTGCTCGTTAACAGCTGCGTTTACAGCTGCGCGTTGACAGCTGCTCGTTTACAGCTGCGTTGACAGCTGCTCGTTTACAGCTGCGTTTACAGCTGCGCATTGACAGCAGCGCGTTTACAGCTGCTCGTTTACAGCTGCGTTTACAGTTGCGCGTTGACAGCAGCGCGTTAACAGCTGCGTTTACAGCTGCGCGTTGACAGCTGCTCGTTTACAGCTGCGTTGACAGCTGCTCGTTTACAGCTGCGTTTACAGCTGCGCATTGACAGCAGCGCGTTTACAGCTGCTCGTTTACAGCTGCGTTTACAGTTGCGCGTTGACAGCAGCGCGTTAACAGCTGCGTTTACAGCTGCGCGTTGACAGCTGCTCGTTTACAGCTGCGTTGACAGCTGCTCGTTTACAGCTGCGTTTACAGTTGCGCGTTGACAGCAGCGCGTTAACAGCTGCGTTTACAGCTGCGCGTTGACAGCTGCTCGTTTACAGCTGCGTTTACAGCTGCGCGTTGACAGCAGCGCGTTTACAGCTGCTCGTTTACAGCTGCGTTTACAGCTGCGCGTTGACAGCAGCGCGTTTACAGCTGCTCGTTTACAGCTGCGTTTACAGTTGCGCGTTGACAGCTGCTCGTTTACAGCTGCGTTTACAGCTGCGCGTTTACAGCTGCGCGTTGACAGCTGCGTTTACAGCTGTGTTTACAGTTGCGCGTTGACAGCAGCGCGTTGACAGCTGCTTTTACAGCTGCGCGTTTACAGCAGCGCGTTTACAGCTGCGCGTTTACAGCTGCACGTTTACAGCTGCGTTTACAGCTGCATTTACAGCTGCTTTTACAGCTGCGCGTTGACAGCAGCGCGTTAACAGCTGCGTTTACAGCTGCGCGTTGACAGCTGCTCGTTTACAGCTGCGTTGACAGCTGCTCGTTTACAGCTGCGTTTACAGCTGCGCATTGACAGCAGCGCGTTTACAGCTGCTCGTTTACAGCTGCGTTTACAGTTGCGCGTTGACAGCAGCGCGTTAACAGCTGCGTTTACAGCTGCGCGTTGACAGCTGCTCGTTTACAGCTGCGTTTACAGTTGCGCGTTGACAGCAGCGCGTTAACAGCTGCGTTTACAGCTGCGCGTTGACAGCTGCTCGTTTACAGCTGCGTTTACAGCTGCGCGTTGACAGCAGCGCGTTTACAGCTGCTCGTTAACAGCTGCGTTTACAGCTGCGCGTTGACAGCTGCTCGTTTACAGCTGCGTTGACAGCTGCTCGTTTACAGCTGCGTTTACAGCTGCGCATTGACAGCAGCGCGTTTACAGCTGCTCGTTTACAGCTGCGTTTACAGTTGCGCGTTGACAGCAGCGCGTTAACAGCTGCGTTTACAGCTGCGCGTTGACAGCTGCTCGTTTACAGCTGCGTTGACAGCTGCTCGTTTACAGCTGCGTTTACAGTTGCGCGTTGACAGCAGCGCGTTAACAGCTGCGTTTACAGCTGCGCGTTGACAGCTGCTCGTTTACAGCTGCGTTTACAGCTGTGCGTTGACAGCAGCGCGTTTACAGCTGCTCGTTTACAGCTGCGTTTACAGCTGCGCGTTGACAGCAGCGCGTTTACAGCTGCTCGTTTACAGCTGCGTTTACAGTTGCGCGTTGACAGCTGCTCGTTTACAGCTGCGTTTACAGCTGCGTTGACAGCTGCTCGTTTACAGCTGCGTTTACAGTTGCGCGTTGACAGCAGCGCGTTAACAGCTGCGTTTACAGCTGCGCGTTGACAGCTGCTCGTTTACAGCTGCGTTTACAGCTGCGCGTTGACAGCAGCGCGTTTACAGCTGCTCGTTTACAGCTGCGTTTACAGCTGCGCGTTGACAGCTGCTCGTTTACAGCTGCGTTTACAGTTGCGCGTTGACAGCTGCTCGTTTACAGCTGCGTTTACAGCTGCGCGTTTACAGCAGCGCGTTGACAGCTGCGTTTACAGCTGCGTTTACAGTTGCGCGTTGACAGCAGCGCGTTGACAGCTGCTTTTACAGTTGCGCGTTGACAGCAGCACGTTTACAGCTGCGTTTACAGTTGCGCGTTGACAGCAGCGCATTTACAGCTGCGTTTACAGCTGCGCGTTGACAGCTGCGTTTACAGTTGCGCGTTGACAGCTGCTCGTTTACAGCTGCGTTTACAGTTGCGCGTTGACAGCAGCGCGTTAACAGCTGCGTTTACAGCTGCGCGTTGACAGCTGCTCGTTTACAGCTGCGTTTACAGCTGCTCGTTTACAGCTGCGTTGACAGCTGCTCGTTTACAGCTGCGTTTACAGCTGCGCGTTGACAGCAGCGCGTTTACAGCTGCTCGTTTACAGCTGCGTTTACAGTTGCGCGTTGACAGCTGCTCGTTTACAGCTGCGTTTACAGCTGCGCGTTGACAGCAGCGCGTTTACAGCTGCTCGTTTACAGCTGCGTTTACAGTTGCGCGTTGACAGCTGCT
Source organism: Embiotoca jacksoni (assembly GCF_022577435.1). NCBI lineage: Eukaryota > Metazoa > Chordata > Actinopteri > Embiotocidae > Embiotoca > Embiotoca jacksoni. The sequence continues at coordinate 41,869 of NW_027185276.1, read as the reverse complement.
CGTTTACAGCTGCGTTTACAGCTGCGCGTTGACAGCTGCTCGTTTACAGCTGCGTTGACAGCTGCTCGTTTACAGCTGCGTTTACAGCTGCGTTCACAGCTGCGCGTTGACAGCAGCGCGTTTACAGCTGCTCGTTTACAGCTGCGTTTACAGCTGCGCGTTGACAGCAGCGCGTTTACAGCTGCTCGTTTACAGCTGCGTTTACAGTTGCGCGTTGACAGCTGCTCGTTTACAGCTGCGTTTACAGCTGCGTTGACAGCTGCTCGTTTACAGCTGCGTTGACAGCTGCGCGTTGACAGCAGCGCGTTGACAGCTGCGTTTACAGCTGCGTTGACAGCTGCTCGTTTACAGCTGCGTTTACAGCTGCGCGTTGACAGCTGCGTTTACAGCTGCGTTGACAGCTGCTCGTTTACAGCTGCGTTTACAGCTGCGCGTTGACAGCAGCGCGTTGACAGCTGCGTTTACAGCTGCGTTGACAGCTGCTCGTTTACAGCTGCTCGTTTACAGCTGCGTTTACAGTTGCGCGTTGACAGCTGCTCGTTTACAGCTGCGTTTACAGCTGCGCGTTTACAGCAGCGCGTTGACAGCTGCGTTTACAGCTGCGTTTACAGTTGCGCGTTTACAGCTGCGTTTACAGTTGCGCGTTGACAGCTGCTCGTTTACAGCTGCGTTTACAGTTGCGCGTTGACAGCTGCTCGTTTACAGCTGCGTTTACAGTTGCGCGTTGACAGCAGCGCGTTAACAGCTGCGTTTACAGCTGCGCGTTGACAGCTGCTCGTTTACAGCTGCGTTGACAGCTGCTCGTTTACAGCTGCGTTTACAGCTGCGCGTTGACAGCAGCGCGTTTACAGCTGCATTTACAGTTGCGCGTTGACAGCAGGAACAGAAACCAAAACCAAAACTAAAACTAAAGAACTTAAGTGACAAATAACTGCCAGTCAAACAGGAAATGACATCAGAGGCGAGAGCGCGGTTGTTATCACTCACCTGGAAGTCCTGCGGGTTCCTGCCGATCTGGTTGACGTTGGGTAGCGAGCCTCCGTAGTACGGACCCTGACTCCGGGCCAGGCGGAGCTTCTGGGCCTGCAGCTGCCGGGACACATTAAACAAACATCAAACATCAATCAATCAATCAATTAGTTCTTTACCGACATCAATCATATCAGGACTCAGTGGAAGGT
>NW_027185276.1:33188-35688 GCF_022577435.1 Embiotoca jacksoni | reverse complement strand
CACAAAAGCAGCAGGGCGCCACCTGCCGGCGGAGTCCAGCTGCTGCACACAGAGGAGCACATGAGGCACTTTTCCTCTCTCCACCTGCTCCACCTTCAGAGGTCAAAGGTCATCAAATGTATGAATTTATGTCTTTACATTTCACGTCGAGAGTTATTGAGCTTTAAATACAGAGGTTTGTAAAATTGTTGAATTTAATAAATAAGAGTAGAACAGCTGATGCAGGTGGAGATAATAAATTATACAAATATTTTCTATGGCTCAAAGAATCAATAAGTTTGACATGGTTTATACGATAAAAAATAAAATAACATTTCATCTCATCTCAATTATATTGTTAAAAGTTTATTAAACTGTTGCAATGAAAAATATATTCCATCATTTTGAGCCAGAGTCAAAACTGATGTTTCTAAAATAAATGTTTTTTCTCTTCTGTTAAAGTTACAAACACATCATTACTTTCACATTTTCTTAATTAAAGACATTCTGGGGAATTATGAGTAATATTTTCCAGACTGACAGCAGTTTTAATATGTCAACATTAATCTTGTGAGCTTTGAAACTCTTATTTTGAAAGTACCAAACTGTCTCAGAGAGTTTTTGATGTGAAAAGTTCTTTTATGTTTGAATCTCTGCTGAATCATCAAAATACAAAACAGATTTCACACAACGATTAAAATTACAAAAATACTTTTGAATGAAACACCAGCAGCACATTTCAGTTCATCACATCCTGTTAAAACGAGCAGAAAATGAATGGACGCTGGTGTGAAATAAAAAATGAAGTATTCCCACATGAATATAAAAAATATCCGGAGCAGACTTTGAATATTATATTTTGAATAATATGAATTCATAAATGTTGAACTTCTGAGGACGTGACGGAAATAAAAACGGAGCCCGCTGTGACCTGTGTGAGGTCTGGCTGCGTTGCCGTGGTTACAGTTTGATGAAGAGCACGGCGGTGACCACGGCGAAGCCCATCAGCAGCGCCGCCACCTTGGGGATGCGGTGGCGGGCGGAGCCGAGCTCGTGCGGCAGGATCTCCATGAAGGTGATGTAGACGAAGGTCCCGACCGCCAGCCCCTCCAGCGTGCAGCGGGCCAGCCGGTGCCGCGGCGACGTCCGCGTCTCGGTGAGGGCGACGCCCAGGCCGACGCCCAGCGGCGTCATGGCGGCGAACAGCAGCAGGCAGCCGACCACCACGGAGCGCCGCAGCCGGCCCTGAGACAGCTTGAAGGTCAGGCTGAAGGAGACGATGCTCTTGTGGATCATCAGCGCCAGGCAGACCTCCAGAAGCTCCGCCCCCTCCTCCAGCAGCCCCGCCCCCAGGCCCTCGAACACCGAGTGCAGCGACAGCGAGAACACCAGGATGAAGGCGCGCAGCGCCGACTGGGAGGCGGCGACGTCCACGGGGAGGTGGCTGTCTGACTCCGCCCAGCTCCTCCTCCGCCCCGCCTCTGACTCCGCCCAGCTCCTCCCCTCCGACTGCACGCTGGAGTCCACCAGCAGCGCCCGCCGCTCCTCCACCAGGGACGAGGTCCGGTCCCTGGAGGCCAGAACCACCTGCTCCAGAACCAGAACCAGGAAGAACCCCATCGCCATGATGAACTCCGGCAGAGGGAACTGGAGCTGTGAGGAGGAGGAGGAGGAAGAAGAGGAGGAGGAGCAGGAGGAGGAAGAGGAGGAGGAAGAAGAGGAGGAGGAGCAGGAGGAGGAGGAGGGGGAGGAGGAAGAGGAGGGGGAGGAGGAAGAAGAGGAGGAGGGAGGAGGGAGGAGAAGGAGGAGGAGGAGGAAGAAGAGGAGGAGGAGCAGGAGGAGGAGGAGGAGGGGGAGGAGGAGGAGGAAGAAGAGGAGGAGGAGCAGGAAGAGAAGGAGGAGGAGGAAGAAGAGGAGGAGGAGCAGGAGGAGGAGGAGGAGGAGGAGGAAGAAGAGGAGGAGGAGCAGGAGGAGGAGGAGGAGGAAGAAGAGGAGGAGGAGCAGGAGGAGGAAGAGGAGGAGGAAGAAGAGGAGGAGGAGCAGGAGGAGGAGGAGGGGGAGGAGGAAGAGGAGGGGGAGGAGGAAGAAGAGGAGGAAGAAGAGGAGGAGGAGCAGGAGGAGGAGGTGGGGGAGGAGGAGGAGGAGCAGGAGGAGGAAGAGGAGGAGGAGGAGGGGGAGGAGGAAGAGGAGGGGGAGGAGGAAGAAGAGGAGGAGGAGCGGGAGGAGAAGGAGGAGGAGGAGGAGGAAGAGGAGGAGCAGGAGGAGGAGGAGGGGGAGGAGGAAGAAGAGGAGGAGGAGCAGGAAGAGAAGGAGGAGGAGGAGGAAGAAGAGGAGGAGGAGCAGGAGGAGGAGGAGGAGGAAGAAGAGGAGGAGGAGCAGGAGGAGGAGGAAGAAGAGGAGGAGGAGCAGGAGGAGGAGGAGCACACATCTTCATCAGTACAAGAAACCCTGTCATGTCATGGAGGATGCGTCTGGTTCTGACCGTGATGCCGGCGCTGCTGAAGGCCTCCGTGATGTTCTG
>NW_027185276.1:20000-33088 GCF_022577435.1 Embiotoca jacksoni | reverse complement strand
CTGCGTTTCCTCCTCGGACTCTCTGTGAAGTCCAGTCAGGCTCTGCTCAAAGCCCTGAAGATAAAGGTGGAAACCTGCGACTCCCAAAGTCACGAGGAAACCATCGAGTACATCAAAAAGAAAATCAACGAGAGTCCTCCTCCAGAGAAGTCCGTTAATCTCTTCCACTGTCTGAATGAGTTGAACGACCGCTCCATGGTGGAGGAGGTCCAGAGCCACCTGGACTCAGACCGAGACTTGGCGATGGACCAGTACTCTGCCGCTCAGTGGGCGGCGCTGGTGTTTGTGTTGCTGACCTCACCGGAGAAGCTTGAAGAGATCCACCTCAAGAAGTACTCCAGAACAGAAGATGGCCTTGTTTGGCTGCTGCCAGCCATCAAAGCTTCCACGTCAGCGATGTAAGCATCTTCTGTATTTTTGAAATTATTCTCATTAGATGTCATCAACCCATATACCATCGGATTCAACACCACACTGACTTTTCTTTCTGTTCACCAGGTTGAACGACTGTAATCTCACCACGGACTCCTGTCGGATGCTTTCCTCCACTCTCAGCTCAAGCTGCAACGAGTTGAAGCATTTAAACTTGAGTGACAACAATTTAGAAGACTCAGCCATCGAGCTTCTCTGCAGCGGACTCCAGAGCCAACACTGCAAACTGAAGACACTGAGGTGATTCATGCTTCAGGTTGCACAACTCAACAAATATTCCGGATTTCACTAAAACTAGTGCTAACTAGCAAATATTTGCACGCTAACACTCTAAAGATCGCAAACTTGTCAAACATTATACCTGAATTATGTCGGCATCTTAACTTTGACATTCTAAGAACCACGGTCCTAAAAATGAGCACGACAGAACTGCTAGCATGGCAGTAAGACTATAAGGTCTGGGTTGTACGAGAAAACAAGCTCGACATCCAGCCCGTGTTGTTTTCCTCCTCAGGCTGAACCGGTGCATCCTCACCTGGCGATGCTGCAACAAGCTGGCTGCCGTCCTGAGCTTCAACCCATCCCATCTTCAAGAGATGGATCTCAGCAACAACGACATCGAAGACTCCGGAGTGGAGTTTCTCTGCACCGGACTGGGAAACAGGAGCTGTAAACTGGAAACCCTCAGGTACCGCTTAAAGGAAACTAGTCTTGCATGTATATTAGTTGTTGAAGCAATTCCTTAAAGGTGAGTTCTGTCTTTCTGTCGCAGGTTGTCGTTCTGCAGCATCACAGAGAAAGGCTGCGTTTTCTTGGCCTCAGCGGTGAAGTCCAACCCGTCACACCTGAAGGAGCTGGACCTGAGCTACAATCCCCTCGGAGACACCGGAGTGATGCTCATCCAGAACGCTCTGGAGGAAGGACGATGTGAACTGATCAAACTCCGGTAAAGACCGATTTCAAACTTAAGTCTCAGATGAGATAAAGCAGAAACCTTCAGACAGGATGCGATGGTGCCGTCCTACGACGTGACCCACAGTGACGGCATGTGTTTTCTATCTGCTGACAGGGTCGACCACAGAGCAGGACACTGGTTTAAATCAGGACTGAAGGAATGTAAGTAACATAAAATCTTTTAAGCAGAAGGAATTGAATATAATATCTCCTGTTCATGTTTTTCAAAATGGATACTGACATTATTGATATTAGTCTATATATAGACTATAGTCTATTAGTCTATGTTGCGAGGGATTGGCCTCCGTCTCACAGTTCACTCCACCCCAATGCTTATCCCTGTCGGTGTTTGGCCCCCCATGTTGTTTCTTTGGGGCCCCGTGGTCCAATGGCCCAGCCACCGGACGCTCACTAGCGAGCTCCCCTCCCTGGTTTAGCTCCAGGAGGGTGCTTTGTTCCCTCTGGGTGTTTGGAAAGGCTCTGGGATAAATTTGCCTTTGGAGATCCAGCCAGCATCTAATGCGCCTGAAACAAACAGCTCCCAGGGTCACTAAAACAAACAAACCCCTCCATCACATTAAGATGTTGATTCTTGGAGAAGAGATACTTCAGGCTCTGGACATTGTTGGACCGTTTTGGTTGAAGCATGAAGAATTGAATGACTAGAGATCGGTTGCTACCATTTCTTAAAAAGAACATTCACAAGTGAAAGCGTGTACCTGAAAACTGCCTTCTGGGAATTTCTCAAAAATTTGGGCACAAATGTTCAGGTAGACTCAAGGATGAACCGATGAGTGGCGTGGTCAGATCCCGAGTCGGTGACACTAATCTTGGGTGTCCAACATGAGACTGTGCTGATTGGACTGGTTGAACGTGTGTGAAGCTTCCATGTTTTAGAATGTGTTGCTTCTTTGCAGCAACATCCGGATTTGAAGCATCGTCCACTGTCAGTGCTACAACGAGTGTATTCTCTGGGTAATACTTGACTTCCTCCTGCCACCAGATTCATTCGACCTCACGCTGGATCCCAACACGATCCACAAGCGTCTCGTCCTCTCCGACGACAACCGGAAGGTCAGCTGGTACCAAGAGGAGCAGCCGTATCCCGACCACCCGCACCGGTTTGACCACTGGGCCCAAGTCCTGTTGCAGGGGGCCCTGAAGGGCCGCCATTACTGGGAGGTGGAGTGGGAAGGAAACTGGGCCGGGATCGGAGTCACCTACGGGAGCATCTGCCGCAAAGGGCCGGACTATGAAAGTGTGATCGGTTACAACAAAGTGTCTTGGAGTCTGCACTGTTCTCTACATGGCTACCGAGCGTATCACGACATTCAGAGCATCGTCGTTCAGGTCCCTCTGGCTGGTTGTCGTAGGCTGGCGGTGTATCTGGACTGGGAGAGCGGCATCTTGTCCTTCTACAGGGTGTCTTCTAAAAGGTCGTTGGCACACCTGCACACCTTCGTCACTACGTTCACTGAGCCTCTGTACCCAGTGTTCAGGGTGTGGGGTAAGGGCTCCTCCGTGAGGCTCTGTTCGGTGAGATAATTTGAAAAAATTACCAATCAATGATTGATAAATCTTTGGCAGCATTAACACCGATCAGAATCAACAAATACATGATCAGTTGTAGGCATAGCGTTGTTTCACTGAACTGTACTAATAGTTCATATTTAGCTACAATGAAGAGCTTTATAAAGAAAGATAACTGCTCAGAACAGTTGAGCAATGCGACGCATTTTACAGATTTAAATAAATCACTGTTGAATGATTCACTAGCCCATAGTGAAGAGAAAAAATTACAGTGATTAGTAAGTGTCTGAAATCTTCCAGTTACCAATAAATACACATTTAGAGGGAGTTGATATGTAGTTACAATGGCTTTCAAAGATGGTTGCTAAGCTTCAGTAGGTAGTTTTTAAGGCTTCAGTAGGTGGTTGTTAATGCTTTTGGTAGGTGGTTGTTAAGGCTTCAGTAGGTGGTTGTTAAGGCTTCAGTAGGTGGTTGTTAAGGCTTTTGGTAGGTGGTTGTTAAGGCTTCAGTAGGTGGTTGTTAAGGCTTTTGGTAGGTGGTTGTTAAGGCTTCAGTAGGTGGTTGTTAAGGCTTCAGTAGGTGGTTGTTAAGGCTTTTGGTAGGTGGTTGTTAAGGCTTCAGTAGGTGGTTGTTAAGGCTTTTGGTAGGTGGTTGTTAAGGCTTCAGTAGGTGGTTGTTAAGGCTTTTGGTAGGTGGTTGTTAAGGCTTCAGTAGGTGGTTGTTAAGGCTTCAGTAGGTGGTTGTTAATGCTTTTGGTAGGTGGTTGTTAAGGCTTCAGTAGGTGGTTGCTAGGTGTTCTTTTCCAAGTTGTGTTTGTCAGTGTTTGCTCGTGCTTTATCAGTTAGTCTCTAAATGGTTGCTATGAGTTTCTAGGCAGATTTCTATGTTTTTTTAGGATGGTTGCTATGGAGAAGTTGGATGTTTGTTCAGTTAGAAGAACCCATAGTATTAATTTGACAAAATGTTGCATATATGAACTGAACATATTTCATTATCAATAATTTCTTTATTTTCATAATTCATTTATTCCATTATTTCAATATTCATGATTAAATAAATATATGTAATTTGTTAAAAAAAAACTACCCATGAGGTAGATACATACAATACAAATGTACCAAAAAAGCCCAAACAAACAGAACAGAACATAAACAACATGAATGAATTACAATGTGGTTTTGTTACGCCTTTTTATAAGCTGATGAAGACAGTAAATGTCTCAGAGGACGAGAAGCTTCAGAATATGCTTTTTATTAAAAAAAAATGTTGATTCAAATCTGTTCTGATGTATTGAAATATATTTTGTACAATTTCTGATTGAAATTGAAAAGTCAAAAGACAAAAATGTCAACGAGGTATTAAAAATTGTACTTTATGTGAAATGTTCTCAGCGGATGAATCAGTTTGATAAATTCTCCTTTGATCAACAGCGGTGAAGCTATAATGCAGTGATGTGAACTTAAACTGTAATTAGTACTTTAAAGTTACTGTTAAAGGATTATATTTTTCTACTTGCTTTTTCTGTCCCAATTTTATAAATTTGTGAGCAAGCATTATGAAACATATTAAATACATTAAAAAAAAAAAAAAAAGCATTTAATTGGTCTTTAGTTTTTCCTCAATGTAATATCAGTTGAATTTATGATGTTTTTTAACATTTTAATTTCAAATTTTTTGCAAGTTTTTTATCCAGTAAGTTTGGAGCACTTTGTTTTCGTTGTTTGTGGTTTCAGATGGCTGTAAAGTTGATTGTCTTTACGTTTGCAGGTTGATCAGTGTGATTTCAGATTGAAGGGAAAAGGTTGTGTCCTGTGTGCCAATGAGCCAAACCTGCAGAAGAAGATTTCCTCGAAGCGGCCGGCTGTTCTGGATCTGAAACACCTGCACTGAGGTCACAACGGTTCACACCTGTTTTCTGCTGCTGAAATTGACCCGTTAGCCTCAAAGATAGTTCAGAACAAAAAGGGGCTCAGGAGTTCTCCTGACTGTATTCCATAAACAAAACTTTATTTCATTGCAACTTTATTTGAAAACACATTTAAACATGTATATTTACAACGTTTCTACTGAGCTTCTCTTATCTCCGCCAAGCTAGCCAGCGAGTGTCCGTGCAGCCTGCTGTTTACTACAAATGTAAAAGAGCTGCATCAGTCACGCTAAGTTGTCCACTGTGAGGAGAGACGGTCCGCAACGTTGAAGTTCGGCTAAATGTCTGGACGTAAAACTGAAACATGGATCAATAAGTTTGGCGACGGCTCCTGTTGCACATGAACGACGCGTAGCACCGTGACGTGCACAGAGCAGCAGGACGGTACGACAGTAGTGAGTACGTGTTACAAATTTCAGCACTAAATCAAAATCAGCACTGGAGTTACGCTGATTTTTGCGAGTGCGGGTTCGTGTGCGATTTCTCCGTGGACATCACCAAAAGGCGTACGTTAACAATTAGTTTAAAACTCTGTAAACAGTCAACACAGACGAGCCGGGCGACGTGTCCTGAGTGACGTTCAACGTTTCAAGAGGGGCGGAGCTTCACCATCCAAGACTGAAGAAGGCGTCAGGTCAGGAGACACCAGGCGGGTTTTCTTTGTGTCACCGTGAATTCGTCCCCCAGAGTCAGACTGTCAACACCGAGTTCCACTGGGACCTTCTGAGGTTCTGAGGTAAAACAATGTATCTGACCTGAACTGTGGCGCCATGACAACAGTGTTCTCCAACATGACAACAGTGTTCTCCAACATGACAACAGTGTTCTCCAGCTCACAGCGTGTTAAAAACAGTCGAGGTTCTAACCCACATCAGCGCAATCGTTTGTCATTTTTGGGCAACAAAAAATCTTCAACATGCCGACTTAGAGCCGATTGTTCCTGAGCCCATGTAGCGATTTTCATGACAGAATCAGGGCTGTTTTTAATGCAGTGCCCTTTGAGGGCCCATGTTGGAGAGCCCTGTTGCCATGGTGACACAGTTCAGGTCAGATGTACTGTTTTCCCCTCAGAAGGTCGCAGCGGAACTCATGTTCACAGTCTCACTGTGGGGGACGAATTCACGGTGACACAAAGAAAACCCAGCTGGTGTCTCCTGACACTGAAGCTCCGCCCCTCTTGAAACGTGATGTCATCAGAACACCTCGCCCGGCTCGTCGCTTCATCGCCGTAGACTTTCTGAAGACTTTCCAAGGTCTCTGTTGACCGTTTACAGAGTTTGACACTAACAGTTGCCGTCCACCCTGAGGACACGGTGGACATGTCCACCGTCCTTCGTCTGTTCGCTCTGATTCCTGATTCCTCCGTTCTTCTGTCTTTAACGTCCCCGTCTGTCTGTCCAGAGTTTGAACTGCTGCTGTCCTCCGTGTTCCGAAGCCTTCAGTTCGGACATCAGAAGAGACACGTCCTCTGACGGAGCTGTTGCCGGGGCGACGACAGTATGTCTGAGGAGAGTCCTTCTTTCCTTCAGCTGTTTTTTTGAATTCCTTTTTATTTCCTTCTCCGTTCCCTTCTTTCCTTTCCTTCGCTCCGTATCTCCTTCGTTCACTCCGTCCTCTCGGAGCTCTGTGATTGGCTGTCACTCTCTCCAAGTAGCCAATAGGTGGTCATCTTTCCTTTGCCCTTGACGTCGATGTCTCCTCGCAGCTCCAGCTGGAAGCAGTTGAACTCCAGCAGGACGTCGCGAGTCGTCGCCGACACGTGAATCTTCAGCGCTGCACGAAACACAGGATTCAAAAATACGCAGTTTCATTTGACGTAAATCAACAAATAAACATCTTTACGTTTTAACGTAAAACGAAACAAATTCAGTCTGAAGAGTTTTGTTAATTTCGGTCACAGAATATAGGATGTAATCACGTGGTTACCGCGGTTACCTTCTCCGCTGGACTCCATGCGTGATGACGTGTTGACGGTGTCTCCGAACAGACAGTAGCGGGGCATCTTCAGCCCGACCACACCGGCACACACCGGACCTGAACACCACACGGAGCCGTCAGGGACCATCAACACGCTATCTACACGCTATCAACACGCTATCTACACGCTATCTACACGTTATCTACACGCTATCAACACGCTATCTACACGCTATCAACACGCTATCTACACGCTATCAACACGTTATCTACACGCTATCAACACGCTATCTACACGCTATCAACACGCTATCTACACGCTATCAACACGCTATCTACACGCTATCAACACGTTATCTACACGCTATCAACACGCTATCAACACGCTATCAACACGCTATCTACACGCTATCAACACTATCTACACGCTATCAACACGCTATCAACACGCTATCAACACGCTATCAACACGTTATCTACACGCTATCTACACGCTATCAACACACTATCAACACGCTATCTACACGCTATCTACACGCTATCAACACGCTATCTACACGCTATCAACACTATCAACACGCTATCAACACACTATCTACACACTCAACACGCTATCTACATGCTATCAACATGCTATCTACATGCTATCAACTCGCTATCTACACGCTATCTACACACTATCTACACGCTATCAACATGCTATCAACACTATCAACATGCTATCTACACGCTATCAACTCGCTATCTACACGCTATCTACACACTATCTACACGCCATCAACATGCTACATACTTGCTATCAACACATCTACATGCTACATATATGCTATCAACACGCTATCTACACGCTATCAACATGCTACATACTGTACAAGCTATCAACACATCTACATGCTATCAACATGCTACATATATGCTATCAACACGCTATCTACACGCTATCAACATGCTACATACATGCTATCAAGTGTGTGTTGTGTATATTGTGTGTGTGTGTGTGTTGTGTACATTGTGTGTATATTGTGTGTGTATATTGTGTACATTGTGTGTTGTGTACATTGTGTATATTTGTGTGTATTGTGTACATTGTGTGTTGTGTGTATATTGTGTACATTGCGTGTTGTGTACGTTGTGTGTGTTGTGTACATTGTGTGTATATTGTGTGTATTGTGTACATTGTGTGTTGTGTACGTTGTGTGTGTGTTGTGTTCATTGTGTGTTGTGTACATTGTGTGTATATTGTGCGTGTATATTGTGTACATTGTGTGTGTTGTGTACATTGTGTGTTGTGTACATTGTGTGTATATTGTGTACATTGTGTGTGTTGTGTATATTGTGTATATTGTGTACATTGTGTGTGTGTGTGTTGTGTACGTTGTGTGTGTTGTGTACATTGTGTGTATATTGTGTACATTGTGTGTATATATTGTTTACATTGTGTGTATATTGTGTACATTGTGTGTGTTGTGTATATTGTGTACATTGTGTGTGTGTTGTGTACGTTGTGTGTGTTGTGTACATTGTGTGTGTATATTGTGTACATTGTGTGTGTGTGTTGTGTACGTTGTGTGTGTTGTGTACATTGTGTATATTGTGCGTGTATATTGTGTACATTGTGTGTTGTGTATATTGTGTGTTGTGTACATTATGTGTATATTGTGTACATTGTGTGTGTATATTGTGTACATTGTGTGTGTATATTGTGTGTACATTGTGTATATTGTGTACATTGTGTGTATATTGTGTGTATATTGTGTACATTGTGTGTATATTGTGTACATTGTGTGTGTATATTGTGTACATTGTGTGTCTCACCACTGTGTATTCCTATCCGGAGCTTCAGCTGCTGCTCCGCTCGGTGTCGGATCCTGAAGGTGGTGACGGCGTCCAGCAGGGCGAGCCCCATGCGGGCGATCTCTCTGCCGTGCAGCTTCCCGTTCCTCACCGGCAGCCCCGACACCACCATGTAGGCGTCACCGATGGTCTCCACCTGGGGGCGCCACCGCACAGTCAGAGGAGCCGAGAGCTGTCGATGTCTTTATGTACGAACTGACTTTATTTCCGTCTCACCTTGTAAACGTCGAAGTTGTCGATGATGGCGTCGAAGCAGGTGTAGAGGTCGTTGAGCAGAGTCACTACCTAAAACAAAAAACAACGGGCCTGTCAATCAAACCAGCCCCGCCCCCAAACATACCAGTGTCAGAGTCCTAATATGTAATGAATGATGAACCAGAACTCTGAGAACGTGATGCTTTTTTATTTATTTTATTTATTTTTTATTTTTTTATTTATTTCACTTTATTAATCCCAGAGGGGAAATTTCTTCGAATGAATGAATGAATGAATGAACGAATGAATGAATTAATGGGAGTCTGTTGGAGCCCCAGGTGGCCCTCAGCGGTACTACACTAGAGGCACTACGTCCACTTTTATAGACAGTCTGTGGTGAATTCCTGACAGAGATGACGATGAGTGAAGGAAGTGGAAGCGGCAGGTCTCACCTCCATCGGCGTGCTCTCGGCAGAGATGGCGGTGAAGCCCACGATGTCGCTGAAGTAGATCGTAACCGAGTCGAAGGCTTCGGCCTGAACCGTCTCCCCACGCTTCAGCTGCTCCGCCACCGAGCTGAGGACCGCAGACACAGTACATGGAGTACTGCAGTACTACCACAGTAAGTACTACAGTGGTAGTGCTGTGGTAGTACTGCAGTACTTACTGTGGTAGTACCGCAGTACTTGCTGTAGTAGTACTGAAGTACTTACAGTAGTAGTACCGTAGTACTTGCTGTAGTAGTACTGCAGTACTTACTGTAGTAGTACTGAAGTACTTACTGTAGTAGTACCGTAGTACTTGCTGTAGTAGTACCGTAGTACTTGCTGTAGTAGTACCGCAGTACTTACTGTGGTAGTACCGTAGTACTTACTGTAGTAGTACTGCAGTACTTACTGTAGTAGTACTGTAGTACTTACTGTGGTAGTACCACTTACTGTGGTAGAACTGAAGTACTTACTGTAGTAGTACTGTAGTACTTGCTGTAGTAGTACTGAAGTACTTACTGTGGTAGTACTGAAGTACTTACTGTAGTAGTACTGTAGTACTTGCTGTAGTAGTACTGCAGTACTTACTGTAGTAGTACTGAAGTACTTGCTGTGGTAGTACCGTAGTACTTACTGTGGTAGTACTGAAGTACTTACTGTGGTAGTACCGTAGTACTTACTGTGGTAGTACTGCAGTACTTACTGTGGTAGTATCTGGTACAGCAGGTTCTCCGCCTTGCGTTTCTCCTCGTGGTACGCCTGAGTTCGCTCCTCCACCAGCTCCTCCAGGTTGTTGGCGTACTGCTCCATCCGAAACAGGAGGTTGTCCAGGATGTTGGTCCTCGACTCCCTGAACACACACACACACACACACACACACACACACACACACACACACACACATTAAAGAGAGTTTCATGTTTCCATGTGTCCTGTGTGTTTGGTTGTGGTGGGTGTGGCCTCCTCCAGGCTCCTCCCCCTTCCACTCCTCTGGCTGGCACAGCTGCACTTCGTTCCACTGATCACCAGCTGACGGCGTCTCAAGCCTTCACTTCATCTTCGTCAGGTTCTGTCTGACATTCTGGACGACATCCCATAATACTGTGTTGGTCTCTTACTTGTTCTGTTTGCGCAGCAGCAGGCGGATGTGGTTGAACTCGGGTCTCTCCGTCGGCTCCTCGGCCCAGCAGCGCTGCATCAGCTGACCCAGCTCGGGGCTGTGACCCTGCGGGTCGACGGTCGGCCTCAGACACGGCCACTCGCCCAGAACCACCCGGTCCACGATCTCTGCAGGGAGACACAATCATCAGCGGGTCATGGAGGAGGTCGTCACGGAAAGCGAAACCAGGTGCATGATGGTCATGAAGTCAACCGGAGGAGAAGCTGACATTACGTCCTGTCTCCACCCGGTTCTGGTGGTACTGGGTCCTACCTTTGGGGCTGAGTGGCTCCCCCTCCAGGAAGAAGGCGCCCCGTCTCAGCGCCACCTCCTGGAGGACGATGCCGAAGCTGTAGACGTCTCCTTTCTGGGTGCCCTGAGTGGGCGGGGCCTCCGACCTGAGCAGCTCTGGGGACATCCACAACCGCTCTGCAGAACCAGAATCAGGACCAGCACCATGATCAGAACCAGAACCAGGAACAGAACCAGGACCAGAACCAGGATCAGAACCAGGAACAGGACCATGAACAGAACCAGAACCAGGATGAGGATCAGAACCAGAACCAGGACCGGGACCAGGATCAGAACCAGCAACAGGACCAGCAACAGGACCAGCACCAGGATCAAGACCAGAACCAGAACCAGGATGAGAACCAGCACCAGGACCAGCACCAGTATCAGAACCAGGACCGGGACCAGGATCAGAACCAGCACCAGAACCAGCATCAGGATCAGGATCAGGACGAGAACATCATCACGTTACAGAATCATCCTTTAAACAACTTTATTTATTTACAGAGTACATTTCTTCTAAAAGGGGGCGTGTCTATGATCACGATGGGACTAAACCTAAACCGGACCTCAGAACCGGACCGGACACTACGTGGACGGATGTGTGGAGGCGGAGACTCACGGGCGTAGTAGGCGTGAGCGTCGCTCCCCGAGTCGCTCTCCGAGCGGAAGCTGGACAAACCGTAGTCGGTGATCTTCAGGACGAAGCGGTTGTCAACGACGCAGTTCGAAGACTTCAGTTTACCGTGAGACAAGATGACGCTGTTGTGGAGGAACATCATGCCCTGCAGGTGACGGACAAGGGGGAGAGACCGGGGGACGGAGGAGGGGACGGACAGCGCAGTTGAGTCCATGTAAATATCAGTGAAGAAGAGCGAGACAGAAACAGGAAGTAGAAACGAACCTTCACGATGTCGTTGATGAGAGAATATTTAAACATCCAGTCGAGAGTGATGCTGTCGTTCTCCAGGATGTCCTGAAGACAGAGGGACAGACAGGGAGTGAGACAGGAGGACAGACAGGTGGACAGACAGGAGGACAGACAGACAGGTGTACCTGCAGACTCCCTCTTGGACAGTACTCCGTGATGATGCAGATGTTCGGCGAGTCGACGGACGCTCCGATGAACCGGGTCAGGTGTTCGTTCTGAACGTCTCGCATCTGCACAAACAGGACAGAACCTGAAGATCCGGATCTCATCAGAACCTGAAGATCCGGACCTCATCAGATCCGGACCTCTTCAGAACCGGGACCGGATCTTAAACCCACCACCCTCAACCTCGTAGCGACCCGCTGATACTCACGTGTTTGAGTTCGAACAGGACCTTCCTGTTCAGCTCGATGCGCTTCCTGTTGGTGTATTTAATAGCCACGATGTTTCCCTGCAAGAAAACAAACAAACAAACAAACTCAGAACCCGACCGGAGCAACAACAAATCCATGTTTGATAACTGACTGCTGATCAGGAGGACCAGGAAGCTGAACGTTCCCTCCACAATGGGAGGAAGCTCGGTTAGGTAGGTTAGGTTAGGTAGGTTAGGTTAGGTTAGGTTAGGTTAGGTTAGGTTAGGTAGGTTAGGTTAGGTAGGTTAGGTGAGGTAGGTTAGGTTAGGTTAGGCTAGGTTAGGTTAGGTAGGTTAGGTTAGGTTAGGTAGGTTAGGTTAGGTAGGTTAGGTTAGGTTAGGTTAGGTATGTTAGGTTAGGTTAGGTAGGTTAGGTGAGGTAGGTTAGGTTAGGTTAGGTTAGGTAGGTTAGGTGAGGTAGGTTAGGTTAGGTTAGGTTAGGTTAGGTAGGTTAGGTTAGGTGAGGTAGGTTAGGTTAGGTTAGGTAGGTTAGGTTAGGTTAGGTTAAGTAGGTTAGGTTAGGTTAGGTAGGTTAGGTTAGGTAGGTTAGGTTAGGTTAGGTTAGGTTAGGTAGTTACTTTATTAATCCCCGAGGGGACATTTTTTTCGCTACAGCAGCATACAGAAGCAATAAGATAATAATAGAATAATAGAAAGCAATAAAATAGCAGTAAAATAGCAGTAAAATAGCAGTATAAAATATAAAATAAAATGCACAGTATATACAGTATATACAGTACAGTATATATCTATATATATTATATACGTCCATCCGGCAGCTGATTGGTCCTAAAGGCTGCCCTCTTATTGGCTGAAGGTTGTTTAGAGTTTAAATGTAGAGAACTGTTTCTGTCGCAGGTTTCTTCCTGTTAAAAGGAGGGTTTTTTCCCTGCAGTACTTCCTCCCAGAAAATAGTTCCCACGTCCCTGAACGCATCTCTATCTTGAAGTTCAGGTGCAGTCGGACGTCTGAAGACTGACCTTGTAGTAGCCGGTCTT
>NW_027185276.1:0-12500 GCF_022577435.1 Embiotoca jacksoni | reverse complement strand
CCACATCAAGGTAGATAGCAAACATACTGGTTATAGAGGCAGAAGTTATCATCTGTCGCCTCCTCAACGAGGTTTTTTTCAGTTTCAGGTTCAGCAGACAGAGAAGAGGATGAAAGAGGAGTTTCAGAAGCTCTACCAGCTGGTGCGAGCGGAGGAGGCCGCGAGGATCGATGCCGTGAGGAAAGAGGCGGCGCTCAAGAGTGAAGCGATGAATCTGAGGATCGTGAACTGGAGCGCAGAGATCTACTCACTCACAGACAAAATCAGAACCATAGAGAGGGTGATGAAAGCAGGCGATATCTCAATTATGCAGGTAAATCAGTGTTAATGTTCTTAATGTTGAATATTTGACCAGATTTGATGTATTGATTTGTTCTCCTGTTTTTTTTTTTTTTATATCTGGCAGAACTTCAAAACCACGGTGCAGCGGTAAGTTGCCCGGATACGTCCCGTTGAAACGGGTTGATTGGAGGTGAGGAGGGTCACCCGGGTGGGTGTGGCTCGGATAGTCGAGCGGTAGGTCGACGGTTCGATCCCGTCCACATGCTATCGGTGTGCGAGTGGGTCATTGACAGTGAAAATAATCAAATAAAACAGGTTTCAGGAGAAGTAGGACATAAAGTTTATGTTTGAATGGAGCAAATTTGTGGAGTTCAACATTGGGAATATAGAAATATTTTACCGGTGATCTATGGCTTCCTATTTATCTCAGATCAGCGTGTGAGCTGCCAAAACCAGAGACTCCAACAGGAGCCCTTCTCGACGAGGCCAAACACCTCGGAAACCTGCAGTTCTCAGTCTGGAAGAAGATGAAGGATACGATACGATACAGTAAGAACTGTGGAGTTTTCCTGCCTCGACTTATTTTGGCATTTAAATATGCGCTGGTACTTTATCATCAAGTACAAACCAGGGTTCTGTTTAAACAGCTTTTCCTTCTGTTCTTATTGTTTTTTACTCCACAGCTCCTGTCACTCTGGACCCCAACACCGGCAGTCAGGGATTGAACCTATCACAACACTTGAATCACTTAACAGAAAGCTCAAAGCTTCAGCCACTTCCTAGCAACCCTGAAAGACTGAGGGGTTTGAATATTTTAGGCTATGAAGGCTTTAACTCTGGGAAACATAGCTGGGATGTGGAAGTAGGCGGGTATTGGAATCTTGGTGTGGCTGCTAAAACCAAGGATCCAAGTCTTCCAAAGAGATGGGGCATTTACATGTGTGCTTGCACTGATATTGTGCGTGAAATCACCCCGGAGGACTACGTCAAAGAAGTGTGTAAAGATGAGTTTCCACAAACCATCCGAGTGCAGCTCGATTACAACCAAGGAATTATATCATTCTTTGATCTTGTTCGGAAAACGCCCGTGCACACCATGAAATACACTTTCACAGAAACCGTCTTTCCATATTTTTATAGTAGAGCAAAGATTCTCCCAGCAGAGTTGTCCCTGTCAGTAAGAGAACCCAGATATCAATTCTGCAAAACTGCAAAGGCTAAATTTACAAGATGAGGATTTTGAAAGTGCTTTATTTGGGTGTTTACGATATCACCAACATTTTCAAAATCTGGACTTCCTCACAAGAACACTTGAACTTGTTTTCAGTACGGTGTGATGTCTTTTGTTCATGTTTCTCAGGGATCTCAGGGATCTCTGTGTAACTTCAACGGGTACCTCACTGATTTTACGGCATTACCTTGGCTCAAGACTTAAAAATTGGACTTCGAAGTTTTTACAGTCTGAATTATAATCTGAAGGAGAAGAGTTTGCAAGAATTGTACATTATAAAAAACAGACATTATTCTGGAGTGGAAATCACTGCATGGGCTCAGGAACACTTGTGAAAACCATCGTCTGTGAACACAGTTCATCGCACACACGTTTTAGAAATGTGTTGCTGCCATCAAAATGTATATATTTTTCAGTTTTAACATTTGATATGTTGTCTTTTTCTATTTTTATGAAATATGTGTTTTAATAATTTGCACATCATCACATTGTTGTTGTTTTTTCACATTTTACCCAGCATCCTAACTTTTTTGGAAACAGGGTTGTACATCTTAACATCAAATTTTTCAAAACTTCAGAAATACATGTTAACATTTTAGTTTGAATGTTTGAAAACTTTTTATATCACGTTTAAATGTATTTTAAGTGATTTATTCTGTAACTTGAGTTGTCTTTCTGGTACCCATCAGCTTAACTTCTGTGCAGTGATGGAAATAAAGTTATCCGGTACAAACAACGCTCAAATGTCTTTTTCGAGGTGGGGTAGTGACTCCACCGACACTGTCCAATAGAACGCCAGTTGCCAGTTTAGTGGTCGCCTTTTTGTTCAAAGTTTATCAATATCGAACATGGCACGTGTCCAAATCGCACCAAATTCGTCCGTGCACACCGTTGGTCGCCCAGCAACATGCCCACCGAGTTCGAAGCAGATGGGACGAACGGTTGTCGAGATCCGTGAGGGACAAACATACATACACAACGACTTCTGACATCATAGGGAGTAAAGATAAAAGATATTAGTGTCTAGTTTTATTGACAGGCCAGGGGTGCAGTCAAGTTTCCAGTGTGGGTGGGCGGGGCATAGTCTGTCAGATCCACCACTCGCTCCTCCAAATATGGTCACTTCCTGCTCCAAAAAAACCAAGATGGCGTAAAGCGAAACACTAGTTGACCAACCAGCGGTGACGTCACGCCGCGTCTCTGCTCAGTTTCTGACACTTTTTCCATTCATGCTAAACTGTATTTATTTATTTTTATTTGATTTGATTTGGTTTTGTGTATATAGTCTGCGTGTGTGTATTTATTGCTGCTGTGACGACTAAATTTTCCCCCTGTGGATATTAATAAAGTGCAAATCTAAATCTAATCTTCACTGGAGCTTCATGAATGCAATAAAACATTCAGTCTTTAACGAACACGAACATGTTTTTCACTGAAGAAGTCAGTTTTCTTCCTTTCTGACGTCGGCCAGCTGCTGGATCTGTTTCACCTCTCAGATTGAGCAGGTCTGTTTTTTATGAGTCTGTTTTGTTCCTGAAAGCTGAAACCTGTTGCCTGGTAACCAGGATCACCTCATCCCAGGGCCATCCCGCCTAATAAATCAAAGATTAAGAAGAAGCTGACTGTACCACAGAACTGTCAATCAAACAGACACGCCCCCAAAAACAGGTCTTCTTGAATCTTCTTTTCTAATGAATGAGGGATTATTTTCAGATGGACCTCCAGAAAACTAATAAGAAGGAGTGACTTTAGCTAACAACACCGAGATAACTGATGGACACATTTTATTCACTTTGGATTTGATGAGAGAAGTTGAATGGGAGTCTATGGAGCCGGAGGCTTTTTGGAGCCGACCTCTAGTGGCACTCGCTGGTATTGCAGCTGAAGACACTTCTGGATCAGAACCATTTTACAGACCTGAAGCTACGAACTCTTTTATATAAAGTCTGTGGTTTAGATCGTTAAACTACGGCTCAGACTCTCAGAAACTTTCTCCAACTTATTGAAAGTCAGGAAATAATACAACAAATACGTTTTGGTATAAAAACCAAATCACACTGAAAGCATCTTCACATTTCACTCACAAAGATCCAGGAAATAAAAACAAACTTTTCTGCCTGTCAAGTCTGGAAAAATAAATTATATAAAAACATGAATAAAAAACTGCTTGTTGAATCGCTGCTCGGTTGAACGTACTGAACCAAGTCAGTGGTTTCCATGGTTACCTGAAGTCTCAGCCTCTTTGTGTGCTAAAAGCCGGCTGACGGCTGCACTGGGTAGGAGAGACGAGGAGAGAGACGAGGAGAGAGACGAGGAGAGAGACGAGGAGAGAGACGAGGAGAGACGAGGAGAGAGACGAGGAGAGACGAGGACAGAGATGAGGAGAGACGAGGAGAGACGAGGAGGGAGACGAGGAGAGAGACGAGGAGAGACGAGGAGAGAGACGAGGAGAGACGAGGAGAGACGAGGAGAGAGATGAGGAGAGACGAGGAGAGAGACGAGGAGAGACGATGAGAGACGAGGAGGGAGACGAGGAGAGACGAGGAGGGAGACGAGGAGAGACGAGGAGAGACGAGGAGTCTAAGATGGAAAAATAAGGACAGAAACTGACATTATCTCAATCAATCAACACAATACTCCTTAAAAAAAATTGGAATGTATGTAAAAAATTGTCCGAAGTTCATAATAATTAATAATAATCAATAAGTAACAAATACAGAGTTTTTATTAAAACTGTGAATCCTGCAAAGACACGACAGCACAGATCAACATCTGTCCTAAACCGGGTCCAACATCTGTCCTAAAACTGGTCCAACATCTGTCCTAAACCGGGTCCAACATCTGTCCTAAACCGGGTCCAACATCTTTTCTAAAACCGGGTTCAACATCTGTCCTAAACCTGGTCCAACATCTGTCCTAAACCGGGTCCAACATCTGTCCTAAACCGTCGTCGCTCTGGCAACAAGAACACAGTGAATTTAACTTTAATTTCCTCAACGCCTCGTCTGGACCTCGTCTGGACCTCGTCTGGACCTCCGGGTCGGAGTCGAACCCTCAGCAGCTCATCAACACTGCGTGAAGCGATTTGTTAAACGAAGTGTTTCCCTCCAGCTGTCGTCTCTTTAAGCGGCAGGTCAGACGGACGGCGGACAGACGGCGAGGTGGAGACGGACAGACGGAGAACAAATAAACTGCGTGAACACGTGACCCTGCAGTGTTTTCACAGCACAAGGATGTCAGACGACACCTGAAACTCAAATAATCTGCATTTAAAAAGGCTCCTGAACGCACCGTGCTGGACTGCCTCTGTTACCACGGCGATAACATCTACATCCACACCAAACGAATGAAACTGGAAATGTTATCCACACTGGGTGACCTCTGATGACCTCTGATGACCTCTGATGACTTCTGATGACCTCTGACCTCGAGACCTTTCAAAATAAAAGACTGTCTCACCTCTCCAGTAGAGCAGAGAAACAAACACGCCAGAGGGAGACAGACACAGGTTGGACCAGTATCTGTGTGTGTGGTGTGTGTGTGTGTGTGTGTGTGTGTGTGTGTGTGTGGTGTGTGTGTGGTGTGTGTGTGTGGTATGTGTGTGTGTGTGTGTGTGTGTGTGTGTGGTGTGTGTGTGGTGTGTGTGTGTGTGTGTGTGTGTGTGTGTGTGGTATGTGTGTGTGTGTGTGTGTGTGTGTGTGTGTGTGTGTGTGTGTGTGTGTGTGTGTGTGTGTGTGTGTGTGTGTGTGGGTGTGTGTGTGTGGTGTGTGTGTGTGTGTGTGTGTGTGTGTGTGTGTGTGTGTGTGTGTGTCTTGGATCAGTCTCATCAGAGGAAGTTGGTGGAGTTTCATGTCATCCATCAACTGGATCTTCTGGATTCACTGCTGACGCATACAAACCTCCGTCCGTCCGCACAATAACAGCCGATACACAACGATGTGTTTACCTCCATAAATAAAGGAACTTTTCCCAGAGCAGAATTACAGATTGATTTCCAGCTCGTGTCTTTTGGGGGTAAAAAAAATTGAAAACGTTTGAGATTCCTGTTTTTCTTTTTACCTCCTGACGAACACTAAAAACTAAATGTACCGAGAACAGTGGAGTTATTGTTCGGGACATTTCAGACACTCCACAGTTAAAGACAGATTTAAGGATGTTGTGGTTTTGTGTGCAGTAACGACTCGACAACCGGAGCGCTTCATGGGCAGAAAGTCTGGAGCAGATTTTCAAAGAAATCAAACCACCTGACGGGAACCAGATTCTGCTGCATGCAGCCTCCACGTGGTCGAACTGTTCACCAGGTAAATTACTGGATTCTGATTTCATGTCCAAACACATTCAACCGTCCTGATTGGCTGAGAGACGTTCACACATTCAACCGTCCTGATTGGCTGAGAGATGATTCAGAGTCACGGCAGTGCTCCATCATCATGTTTGTCCTCCACCACCTCCGTCAGACACACAGGGGCTCCACAAACAAACTCATTATTACGCAACAGTTTCTTGCTTCAGAGTTAAAAGCTTTTCTGGCAGAAAACAGAAAACGCAGGAACTCTCAGGACCAGGAAGTTAACACTTCACTTAAAACACCTCAAAACAGATTAAAAGATGTCTGCGATGCTGAAAGAGCGACTTCAGAGACACGTCCTCCATCTGAGCCGAGTTTAAACACACGTCAGGAAACCGTTGGACTTTCAAATTCAGATTTCATGAAGCCGCCGTCTCTGCCCGCCATGTAAAACAAAGATATTTCCATTTCTGCAGCGAAGCGAGATGTCTCGCTCCGACACGAACCTCCTGACTCTGTTTGTGTTTCACATTTCTACATTTTAAATCACGCAGGAAACTTTTCAACAGAAAAGAGAAACTCAGCAGGATCCAAACTTTTACTCTGAAGGACCGAAGCAGATGCAGATGTAACGAACGTCCACCGGTGGAAGCGGTGACATCATCTGGTTTGTGTTTCCTGGATCCCACAGTGACGGATGGCGCTCATCAGGACGGGAAACAGAACCTGATGCTTTAAAAACGCTGCATGAATCTCTGCAGAACTCTTCACACACCGGAAACAAACAGACGGCAGATCGGCAGGACGACGAGTTTCCTCACAAAACATTCATCTCTCATCTCTCAGATTTGGATCTGAAGAACTGATGCTCGCTCACAGTTTCAAGATAAAGGCTTCGAAAATAGTCTGCAGATTAAATATGATCAAATACGGTCTGCAGATTAAATATGATCAAATACAGTCTATATATTCAGTCCCTGCGGGTGTTTTATTTTGTGATTGTTGCATTAAAAAAAATAAAATTGAAAGCAGCTTTCTTCAAACATTTTGATGCAATTTGCAAAGTTTTAAGTGATTTTTTTTAATTTGCTGTAAAAATTGCAAACGTTTTCAAAAACTTCAAGTGGAGCAAAAAACAAACTGCAAGACAGAATCCATCCTGGGAATCCACCATTAACAAGATATTTAATATGTGTGTAATAATGATCTGTTTTTATTTACCTTTCAATATGTAGTTATATTTATTTTATATAGTTTGCTTGTGTGTGTGTATTTATTCTATAATTTGGTTTGTATTTTCTTCAATTTTTCCTAAAATGTTTAGTTTTGATTCCATTCTTTCTTTCATTGAATGCGTCTTTGTAATTCTTTTCTTTCTGAGTACTTGTTTTTTTCCTGCCTTTATTCTTAAAGTGTTGTGAGCAACTCATCATGTCGTCTCTCATCTCATCTCGGAGAGCTCAGAGTCCTGATGGAGACGAAGCATCGCCGTCCATCAGCTGCAAATCAGACGCAGAAAACACAAACGTCGCCTTTTTGGAGGATTAATAATCGGCAAATAAAATCCAACAAACTCTCAAAAGCTCCCTATCCATAAAATCCTTCAATAAATATGAATTAAATAATAAATAACTCAGTTACTCAGATGTCAGAGTATCAGAACTGATTTTAAATTCTTGTGTATGAAAAGAGGAAAAAGTGGGTAAACTGTGTTTCATTCGCTGCGACCGGCGGAAATGAAGTCACAAACTAGAAGACCTCTTCCAGAAATGAAGTCACAAACTAGAAGACCTCTTCCAGAAATGAAGTCACAAACTAGAAGACTTCTTCCAGAAATGAAGTCACAAACTAGAAGACCTCTTCCAGAAATGAAGTCACAAACTAGAAGACCTCTTCCAGAAATGAAGTCACAAACTAGAAGACTTCTTCCAGAAATGAAGTCACAAACTAGAAGACTTCTTCCAGAAATGAAGTCACAAACTAGAAGACTTCTTCCAGAAATGAAGTCACAAACTAGAAGACTTCTTCCAGAAATGAAGTCACAAACTAGAAGACTTCTTCCAGAAATGAAGTCACAAACTAGAAGACCTCTTCCAGAAATGAAGTCACAAACTAGAAGACCTCTTCCAGAAATGAAGTCTCAAACTAGAAGACCTCTTCCAGAAATGAAGTCACAAACTAGAAGACCTCTTTCTGACTGGAAGTATTTCCTGTTCGTTCTACAAAATGACACTTTTCTAAACTATAATACGTTTTTCAGGTGACGTACAAAGTCTGACTTTGGTCTCATTTTGAGCAAAACGTGTTTTTTTTTGTGGCGCAGACTGACCAAACATGATGACTGAATCTGTCGGGTGACGTGTGATTATTTACACGTATGTAAACATCAACGGGAGAATAAACAGAACTCTCATCTTTCTTTTTTTTCTTTTTTGGATGATATCCAGGAATCATCAGAACAGAAGTCTCTCAACCTCCTGAGACCAAACAGCAGAAATATAAAGACTTCTAAAACATGAAGGATGATGATGATGATGATGACGATGATGTGCATCACTGAACTGCTAACAGCTCTGATATCAACACTTCGTTAATGACTGAGAGGAACTGACCGTGGAAGGTTCGGTTCCACATCCTCTTGGTGACGACTTTTCCGGGCGGACGGCCACCGGACGTGGACATGGTCTCGTTCAGAGCGTGAGTGTAGAGCATCAGACCGTCGTAGAACCCTCCAGCGATGATGTTCATCTGCAACACAGCAGACGGAGAAACAGAGCGGGAGTCCATGTGACTGCAGTCTTTTATTTATTAGCATTTCGTGAACTCGGTGTAATAAAACTCAGTCTCGATATAAAAAACGTTTCTCTTTATGACAAACTGTTGAAACGCCACTTAAAGAGCGGAGACAGTTCTGGACGGGTTTGAGCCCGACGGGAGTTTTTATGTTTGTGTCGAGGTCCTTCGGTTCGATTCTGCTCTGAGGCGTTCCTCAGGGTTCGATTCTCGGCCCACGTCTACTTTCAATCTACACGCAACCTCTACATTTTTAAACGAACCTTCAAGAACACTCCAGATGAGAAGTGATCAGGTATTTTACAGCTGAGAACTCAACAACTTTAATCAGATTCCCACCTTTTTTTTTAAACTGACATGGACGATTGTTTTGGTGATAAAATGGACAAAAAGAAACCTAAAATCGAGTAGAGTTGTTTTGTTTTGATCAACTTCGGAGGAATTTCTAAGGACGTGAACAACCAACATTTTCTGATTTGATGCTGGAGCACAAAACGACATGTTTAGTTTAACTGAAGGGAATCACAGATCTCCTCTCAGCAGCTCAGACCTGAACATGTGACGCATGTTTCATCACCATAAACATCACGTTTTAAAAGCAGCAGTTTGTGACCCGGATCTGTGATCAGCAGCCCGATGGCCTGGTTAACCGGAACCGGAGGAAAAAAGTGAAAAAAGTGAAGGTAAATAATGGAGAGAAAAAACAAATCATCTTTTATCAAAGAACAATCAAATGTTGCGTTCGCTGTCTTATGATGTATCATGTTTCTCCACAGGGACCACTGAGGTGTCATCTTACTGTGTGTGTGTGTGTGTGTGTGTGTGTGTGTGTGTGTGTGTGTGTGTGTGTGTGTGTGTGTGTGTGTGTGTGTGTGATAACCACATTAGCTCCCCTCGGCTGTCTGTCTGCTGCTGATTAACCGGCTTCACAAATCCTGCCAGACAGCCTCACAAACAAAACACACACGCACGCACGCACACACACACACACACACACACACACACACACACACACACACACACACACACACACACACACACACACACACACACACACACACACGACTGATAACACGTCTGAACGTATTATAGAATTAAACTAAGTGCCTTCGGTGTCCAGCTGCTGCAGCAGACGGATGTAAAAGAGGCGTTCACACAGTTTCTGAGCTTCCAGGAAGGTTTGCGTCAAGCATGTGATACAGACGCTCGTCCACTAGAGGGAAACCTATCAGCATATCGTGCTTTAGGAAAACTAAACCAGGTGGAAACACAAGTCGTTAAGGTCAGAAGAACAACCCAACAAAAAACTAAAATCACTTTCTCACCTCTCACAGAATTCACATTCAAACTTTTACAGTCCACATGTGCAACATACTGTTTTCAGTAGTTCTTCCATCCAGCAGAGGGCGCTCTAACAAATCGCCATCAGTGTGACCTTACGATCATTAGTTGTTGATCAGATGAAGGTAAAATGGAGGAGACTATAGCGAGCAAAGATTAAAGTTACATCGCCACCAGAATGACCAGCAGGGGGCGACGCAACAACACACGTCATTAGATATTCACTCAAATGTATTTTGAGGGAAAAGTGACACTTTCACATCCTTTAATATAAAGTTGTGTTTGAAGAGTTTTCTAATGAAACAAATGTTTTGGTTTATTTTTCTTCTAAATATGTTTTTATTTCATTTTAACGTTTTGTATTTTTAAGTAAAACCCACCGTTCTGGTACGTGTGTGTGTGTGTGTGTGTGTGTGTGTATGTGTGTGTGTGTGTGTGTATGTGTGTGTGTGTGTGTGTGTTTTATGTGTGTGTGTGTGTGTGTGTTTTATGTGTGTGTGTGTGTGTGTGTGTGTGTGTGTGTGTGTGTGTGTGTGTGTGTGTGTGTGTATGTGTGTGTGTGTGTGTGTGTGTGTGTGTATCGTTCCTACATGTGGTCTCTGGATTCTGTGTGTTGTTTCAAGCTTTGATGTTCAAACTGTAAAATGTTCGACCTTTCACACAAACTCTCCGACGTGAAGAAACCTCCGCTGATCTCGTGAGTTTCTGTCTTTAATTCGTTTTCTTTGTTTTTCTGCTCAGAGTCACATTTACAGAAAACTAACAGGGTTTTTAGTTTCACACGGACAGTTTGATTTCAGTAATTCTGCTGCTTTCAATCATGTAAACTCATATTTAATTGAAAATACGCAAAAGACTAAATATGAAATGCTTAAATTGAGAAATTTGATTGTTTTTTGAAAAATACACGCTCATTTTGAATTTGATGGCAGCAAAACATTTTAAAAAACGTGTGATGAACTGTGTTCACAGACAATGATTTCCAGAAGTGTTCCTGAGCCCATGCAGTGATTTCCACCACAGAATCGTGTCTGTTTTTATAATAAATGTAAATAATCTGATATCTTTGATACTTAACACCGATAAAGCACTGGTCTCTGATAACAGGTGCATGTTTCAATAATCAGGATTTCAAACAACACGGGTGCACTTTTTATTTTAAACAGTAAATTGTGGATAAAACAGGAAATAAGAAGTGTGTCCGCAAGCTGTCGTCATTATTCCACAAGATCGTATCAGTAGCAGTTAGCGCCGCGGCGTGTTAGCTCATCGCTCTGTGTGTGTGTGTGTGTGTGTGTGTGTGTGTGTGTGTGTAGGATAAGATCAGCACACTGAATGAGCTCCTCTGACTCTGATTGACAGCCCCGACAACAGTAACTACACATTTGCATGATAATGTCTTCACATTGTTGATATTTTCCAACGATGAAACCTCCGCCGGCTCACGTTTAATAACCTCATTTCCTCCGTGTTTTATCAGATCCTGTCGGTCCGAGTCGCCCAGCGGTGCTGCTGGATTTAAATCTGATGGTTTCCAGAGGATGAACCCTGCTGACCTTCGAGACAACCTCTTTTTTGGCTTTTCTTTCTCCGTTATATCTTATTTCGAGTACGGTCGGGTTACTGAGGCCCCCCCGAAGGCTCGGCTCTCCTTTTAACGTTTGTTGTTAAGTCAATAAAATGTCCACAGAGACA
Organism: Embiotoca jacksoni; assembly: GCF_022577435.1. Classification (NCBI taxonomy): domain Eukaryota; kingdom Metazoa; phylum Chordata; class Actinopteri; family Embiotocidae; genus Embiotoca; species Embiotoca jacksoni. The sequence continues at coordinate 870 of NW_027185276.1, read as the reverse complement.
CTAAAACCAACGACGAGAGGAAACTATGTCAACGACAAACAGAAACAAGCAACAGTTTTCAAAAGCAAAAACGTTTTGTGTCGGTTTTCTGGCGTCGCTCACCAGCGAGTCCTCGACGGTGTAGTTGAACATCTTCTTGGCGTCCGTCTTCAGGCTGGTGACGAACTCTCGGTACTCGGGGTTCTGCGGCTCACGGTACGTCAGGATCTTCACACTCTGGAAAAAAAAAACAGGAGGAGACGAGGGTTTTTCTATAAAACAATCATGTGCTTTCACGTTACCATGACAACAACAGACGATGCTTCAACGACGAGTGACGGACAGAAACGTACCAGTGAGGTCACATTGACCTTTGACCCCCATGAAAACACTTTTTATAGCCGTCCCTTCGATCAATAACTGAAGCTGATCAACTCTGGAGCAGGAAAAACCACAGTTCAGAACCTGCCTGTGAATTATCACATTTCTCAGATTTCTTCAGTATCAAAGTGATTGATTGACAGTTATCAATACATCCAATGATGCACCACAAACAGGAGCTGTCAATGATCAATTCAGCACACTTTGTTTTACAAAATGTAAATTAAAAAAAACTAAAACTAAGTGTTACTAAAGCTGCAACACCTGCAAGTGAGACTTTTATTTTGAAATCAGGTGACTGACTGATCGTCGTTCCTCATAACGAACCTTCTGCTGCAGCTGGATGAAGAAGCTCGAGACGAATGAACCTCCTGCTGCTGTTTCAGTGTTTGAGCTGCAGGATGTCGACGTTCGTTAGACTCAACACGCTGCGATCACAGATCTGTGGTTATTAATAACGTACGTGTTCGCAAATAAATGCTCGATCCAATCAAACGTGATGAACAGTCT